>NW_026646180.1:0-72530 GCF_949987535.1 Balaenoptera acutorostrata
GGTGATGCATAAAACAAGGGTTTCAAATTAGCTCCGATACCGTTCCATAAACCCAATATGTAAGAGACAAGACCTATTCCTTTTTCAGTGAACTGGACTCAACACCCCCTATTCACCGCACAAGAATATATCTGACTAGGAAGAATCTTCAAACCTATGTATTGATATCTCTCTGTAAGTGAGTCAAGGGGGTGTAAAGCGGCATAAACACAGCCGTGAAAAGCAGCTAAACCCCATTATAAAAATAAATTACTTTTCAAAACCCGTGAAACAAAGGCAGTGAAAGAGAGAGAAATTCTTACAAAATTCGTTCAGGGGCTGTGATGCAACCTGGATTGACCATATCTAGACCCACAGCTGATTGAGACATAAGGGTGGACACTCTTGGGGCTGAGAGGTTCGGTGAGGTTGGGTGAGCCAACGCAGACCCTTTCAAGTAATACTGCATGGTACCCATCCCATGGGTCCCAAATCTCCAGGTTCAAGGGCATCTTCCTACGTCGAAAACAGGCATGAGAAACCCAGAAGATGGTACACCGTGTGATCGGGAAAGGTTTCTAAAACGCACCTCATTTCTCATCTCCTTTGCTCGGGTTCGCCATTCCAGCCGATTTACTAGCCATCTCCCTCCTTGGAGAATCAGCACCTTTAACCTCCTGTTCCGTACAGGTTGCAATTTGTCCTGAGGATGAACGGGAAGAGGGGGAACCAATGAGAGACTAGCTCTAGGTGTTGGGACAGGCACAGGTCACTCTATTTTCCCATCAGGAAGAAGAATTAAGCACAAGCTCAGCCTGCCCCCCAGAACCAGAAGAGGGCCTGAAGCAATCCTGCGCTTTTGCGGCCAGCTCCCAAAAAAGCGAGTTGAAAAATGGAGCTCAGGGGCACTGCAATTCACAAACCTGCAGTGTTTTAAATGATACCTCTCGTCCACAAATATATTAAGGGAAGGCAACGAAGAGGCTTTGAAAGCAAGGCAGAATTGCAGGAAACAGATTTCAGGAGGTAGATTCGAATCGCCTTGAAAGCGCATGAAAAGCGGCAAAACGTGGACAATGATGCCCTTGGCCAAAAAGGGCGTATGCGTTTTTTCCTGAATATATTCAGGAAAAAACGCATACGCCCTTTTTGGCCAACCAAGCAACCTGGAAAGGCCAATCAGCGCTCCAAAGAAGTCTCGCTTCCCAGCGGGCAAAAGGGCCATGCGGAAAAAAGTGTCCAAACCAGAAATGCAGGACCGGCCATGGAGAAATGGGAGCCTTGCTACGCTGATGGGCGGGATGTAAATTGCCAACAGCCACTCTGGAGAAGTGTACGGTGTGTTCTGAAACATCTAAAAAACACAGCTTGGAGAGCATAGGGCACTTCCACTCATGGGCGTATAAATTGGGAAAACTAAAAATCAGCAAGACACAGGCACCCCAAAGTTTAGGGCTGCTCTGTTGACAAGAACCCCCACTTCATTACACCTTAAATATCCTAGGAAAGCGAAAAATGGATAAAGAAGTTGTGGTCCTCATGTACAATGGAATATCACTCAGCCATGAAATCCACGTCATAAGGCTAGTAGCAGCACGATGAGTGGATTTAGGTACGACGATTCTAAGTGAAATAAGTCACACAGAAAAAGACACTTATCATAAGATATCACTTAGAGAGGGAATGTAAAAACCGCCTACACTTGAACTGAATTACAAAACAGAACAGAGTCACACGTTTAGAAAACACACTATGGCTGCTGAACGGGAAAGGTGAGGTGGGGTGATGCATAAAACAAGGGTTTCAAATTAGCTCCGATACCGTTCCATAAACCCAATATGTAAGAGACAAGACCTATTCCTTTTTCAGTGAACTGGACTCAACACCCCCTATTCACCGCACAAGAATATATCTGACTAGTAAGAATCTTCAAACCTATGTATTGATATCTCTCTGTAAGTGAGTCAAGGGGGTGTAAAGCGGCATAAACACAGCCGTGAAAAGCAGCTAAACCCCATTATAAAAATAAATTACTTTTCAAAACCCGTGAAACAAAGGCAGTGAAAGAGAGAGAAATTCTTACAAAATTCGTTCAGGGGCTGTGATGCAACCTGGATTGACCATATCTAGACCCACAGCTGATTGAGACATAAGGGTGGACACTCTTGGGGCTGAGAGGTTCGGTGAGGTTGGGTGAGCCAACGCAGACCCTTTCAAGTAATACTGCATGGTACCCATCCCATGGGTCCCAAATCTCCAGGTTCAAGGGCATCTTCCTACGTCGAAAACAGGCATGAGAAACCCAGAAGATGGTACACCGTGTGATCGGGAAAGGTTTCTAAAACGCACCTCATTTCTCATCTCCTTTGCTCGGGTTCGCCATTCCAGCCGATTTACTAGCCATCTCCCTCCTTGGAGAATCAGCACCTTTAACCTCCTGTTCCGTACAGGTTGCAATTTGTCCTGAGGATGAACGGGAAGAGGGGGAACCAATGAGAGACTAGCTCTAGGTGTTGGGACAGGCACAGGTCACTCTATTTTCCCATCAGGAAGAAGAATTAAGCACAAGCTCAGCCTGCCCCCTAGAACCAGAAGAGGGCCTGAAGCAATCCTGCGCTTTGGCAGCCAGCTCCCAAAAAAGCGAGTTGAAAAATGGAGCTCAGGGGCACTGCAATTCACAAACCTGCAGAGTTTTAAATGATACCTCTCGTCCACAAATATATTAAGGGAAGGCAACGAAGAGGCTTTGAAAGCAAGGCAGAATTGCAGGAAACAGATTTCAGGAGGTAGATTCGAATCGCCTTGAAAGCACATGAAAAGCGGCAAAACGTGGACAATGATGCCCTTGGCCAAAAAGGGCGTATGCGTTTTTTCCTGAATATATTCAGGAAAAAACGCATACGCCCTTTTTGGCCAACCAAGCAACCTGGAAAGGCCAATCAGCGCTCCAAAGAAGTCTCGCTTCCCAGCGGGCAAAAGGGCCATGCGGAAAAAAGTGTCCAAACCAGAAATGCAGGACCGGCCATGGAGAAATGGGAGCCTTGCTACGCTGATGGGTGGGATGTAAATTGCCAACAGCCACTCTGGAGAAGTGTACGGTGTGTTCTGAAACATCTAAAAAACACAGCTTGGAGAGCAAAGGGCACTTCCACTCATGGGCGTATAAATTGGGAAAACTAAAAATCAGCAAGACACAGGCACCCCAAAGTTTAGGGCTGCTCTGTTGACAAGAACCCCCACTTCATTACACCTTAAATATCCTAGGAAAGCGAAAAATGGATAAAGAAGTTGTGGTCCTCATGTACAATGGAATATCACTCAGCCATGAAATCCACGTCATAAGGCTAGTAGCAGCACGATGAGTGGATTTAAGTACGACGATTCTAAGTGAAATAAGTCACACAGAAAAAGACACTTATCATAAGATATCACTTAGAGAGGGAATGTAAAAACCGCTACACTTGAACTGAATTACAAAACAGAACTGAGTCACACGTTTAGAAAACACACTATGGCTGCTGAACGGGAAAGGTGAGGTGGGGTGATGCATAAAACAAGGGTTTCAAATTAGCTCCGATACCGTTCCATAAACCCAATATGTAAGAGAGAAGACCTATTTCTTTTTCAGTGAACTGGACTCAACACCCCCTATTCACCGCACAAGAATATATCTGACTAGGAAGAATCTTCAAACCTATGTATTGATATCTCTCTGTAAGTGAGTCAAGGGGGTGTAAAGCGGCATAAACACAGCCGTGAAAAGCAGCTAAACCCCATTATAAAAATAAATTACTTTTCAAAACCCGTGAAACAAAGGCAGTGAAAGAGAGAGAAATTCTTACAAAATTCGTTCAGGGGCTGTGATGCAACCTGGATTGACCATATCTAGACCCACAGCTGATTGAGACATAAGGGTGGACACTCTTGGGGCTGAGAGGTTCGGTGAGGTTGGGTGAGCCAACGCAGACCCTTTCAAGTAATACTGCATGGTACCCATCCCATGGGTCCCAAATCTCCAGGTTCAAGGGCATCTTCCTACGTCGAAAACAGGCATGAGAAACCCAGAAGATGGTACACCGTGTGATCGGGAAAGGTTTCTAAAACGCACCTCATTTCTCATCTCCTTTGCTCGGGTTCGCCATTCCAGCCGATTTACTAGCCATCTCCCTCCTTGGAGAATCAGCACCTTTAACCTCCTGTTCCGTACAGGTTGCAATTTGTCCTGAGGATGAACGGGAAGAGGGGGAACCAATGAGAGACTAGCTCTAGGTGTTGGGACAGGCACAGGTCACTCTATTTTCCCATCAGGAAGAAGAATTAAGCACAAGCTCAGCCTGCCCCCCAGAACCAGAAGAGGGCCTGAAGCAATCCTGCGCTTTTGCGGCCAGCTCCCAAAAAAGCGAGTTGAAAAATGGAGCTCAGGGGCACTGCAATTCACAAACCTGCAGTGTTTTAAATGATACCTCTCGTCCACAAATATATTAAGGGGCGGCAACGAAGAGGCTTTGAATGCAAGGCGGAATTGCAGGAAACAGATTTCAGGAGGTAGATTCGAATCGCCTTGAAAGCACATGAAAAGCGGCAAAACGTGGACAATGATGCCCTTGGCCAAAAAGGGCGTATGCGTTTTTTCCTGAATATATTCAGGAAAAAACGCATACGCCCTTTTTGGCCAACCAAGCAACCTGGAAAGGCCAATCAGCGCTCCAAAGAAGTCTCGCTTCCCAGCGGGCAAAAGGGCCATGCGGAAAAAAGTGTCCAAACCAGAAATGCAGGACCGGCCATGGAGAAATGGGAGCCTTGCTACGCTGATGGGTGGGATGTAACTTGCCAACAGCCACTCTGGAGAAGTGTACGGTGTGTTCTGAAACATCTAAAAAACACAGCTTGGAGAGCATAGGGCACTTCCACTCATGGGCGTATAAATTGGGAAAACTAAAAATCAGCAAGACACAGGCACCCCAAAGTTTAGGGCTGCTCTGTTGACAAGAACCCCCACTTCATTACACCTTAAATATCCTAGGAAAGCGAAAAATGGATAAAGAAGTTGTGGTCCTCATGTACAATGGAATATCACTCAGCCATGAAATCCACGTCATAAGGCTAGTAGCAGCACGATGAGTGGATTTAAGTACGACGATTCTAAGTGAAATAAGTCACACAGAAAAAGACACTTATCATAAGATATCACTTAGAGAGGGAATGTAAAAACCGCTACACTTGAACTGAATTACAAAACAGAACAGAGTCACACGTTTAGAAAACACACTATTGCTGCTGAACGGGAAAGGTGAGGTGGGGTGATGCATAAAACAAGGGTTTCAAATTAGCTCCGATACCGTTCCATAAACCCAATATGTAAGAGAGAAGACCTATTTCTTTTTCAGTGAACTGGACTCAACACCCCCTATTCACCGCACAAGAATATATCTGACTAGGAAGAATCTTCAAACCTATGTATTGATATCTCTCTGTAAGTGAGTCAAGGGGGTGTAAAGCGGCATAAACACAGCCGTGAAAAGCAGCTAAACCCCAATATAAAAATAAATTACTTTTCAAAACCCGTGAAACAAAGGCAGTGAAAGAGAGAGAAATTCTTACAAAATTCGTTCAGGGGCTGTGATGCAACCTGGATTGACCATATCTAGACCCACAGCTGATTGAGACATAAGGGTGGACACTCTTGGGGCTGAGAGGTTCGGTGAGGTTGGGTGAGCCAACGCAGACCCTTTTAAGTAATACTGCATGGTACCCATCCCATGGGTCCCAAATCTCCAGGTTCAAGGGCATCTTCCTACGTCGAAAACAGGCATGAGAAACCCAGAAGATGGTACACCGTGTGATCGGGAAAGGTTTCTAAAACGCACCTCATTTCTCATCTCCTTTGCTCGGGTTCGCCATTCCAGCCGATTTACTAGCCATCTCCCTCCTTGGAGAATCAGCACCTTTAACCTCCTGTTCCGTACAGGTTGCAATTTGTCCTGAGGATGAACGGGAAGAGGGGGAACCAATGAGAGACTAGCTCTAGGTGTTGGGACAGGCACAGGTCACTCTATTTTCCCATCAGGAAGAAGAATTAAGCACAAGCTCAGCCTGCCCCCCAGAACCAGAAGAGGGCCTGAAGCAATCCTGCGCTTTTGCGGCCAGCTCCCAAAAAAGCGAGTTGAAAAATGGAGCTCAGGGGCACTGCAATTCACAAACCTGCAGAGTTTTAAATGATACCTCTCGTCCACAAATATATTAAGGGAAGGCAACGAAGAGGCTTTGAAAGCAAGGCAGAATTGCAGGAAACAGATTTCAGGAGGTAGATTCGAATCGCCTTGAAAGCACATGAAAAGCGGCAAAACGTGGACAATGATGCCCTTGGCCAAAAAGGGCGTATGCGTTTTTTCCTGAATATATTCAGGAAAAAACGCATACGCCCTTTTTGGCCAACCAAGCAACCTGGAAAGGCCAATCAGCGCTCCAAAGAAGTCTCGCTTCCCAGCGGGCAAAAGGGCCATGCGGAAAAAAGTGTCCAAACCAGAAATGCAGGACCGGCCATGGAGAAATGGGAGCCTTGCTACGCTGATGGGTGGGATGTAAATTGCCAACAGCCACTCTGGAGAAGTGTACGGTGTGTTCTGAAACATCTAAAAAACACAGCTTGGAGAGCATAGGGCACTTCCACTCATGGGCGTATAAATTGGGAAAACTAAAAATCAGCAAGACACAGGCACCCCAAAGTTTAGGGCTGCTCTGTTGACAAGAACCCCCACTTCATTACACCTTAAATATCCTAGGAAAGCGAAAAATGGATAAAGAAGTTGTGGTCCTCATGTACAATGGAATATCACTCAGCCATGAAATCCACGTCATAAGGCTAGTAGCAGCACGATGAGTGGATTTATGTACGACGATTCTAAGTGAAATAAGTCACACAGAAAAAGACACTTATCATAAGATATCACTTAGAGAGGGAATGTAAAAACCGCTACACTTGAACTGAATTACAAAACAGAACAGAGTCACACGTTTAGAAAACACACTATGGCTGCTGAACGGGAAAGGTGAGGTGGGGTGATGCATAAAACAAGGGTTTCAAATTAGCTCCGATACCGTTCCATAAACCCAATATGTAAGAGAGAAGACCTATTTCTTTTTCAGTGAACTGGACTCAACACCCCCTATTCACCGCACAAGAATATATCTGACTAGGAAGAATCTTCAAACCTATGTATTGATATCTCTCTGTAAGTGAGTCAAGGGGGTGTAAAGCGGCATAAACACAGCCGTGAAAAGCAGCTAAACCCCATTATAAAAATAAATTACTTTTCAAAACCCGTGAAACAAAGGCAGTGAAAGAGAGAGAAATTCTTACAAAATTCGTTCAGGGGCTGTGATGCAACCTGGATTGACCATATCTAGACCCACAGCTGATTGAGACATAAGGGTGGACACTCTTGGGGCTGAGAGGTTCGGTGAGGTTGGGTGAGCCAACGCAGACCCTTTTAAGTAATACTGCATGGTACCCATCCCATGGGTCCCAAATCTCCAGGTTCAAGGGCATCTTCCTACGTCGAAAACAGGCATGAGAAACCCAGAAGATGGTACACCGTGTGATCGGGAAAGGTTTCTAAAACGCACCTCATTTCTCATCTCCTTTGCTCGGGTTCGCCATTCCAGCCGATTTACTAGCCATCTCCCTCCTTGGAGAATCAGCACCTTTAACCTCCTGTTCCGTACAGGTTGCAATTTGTCCTGAGGATGAACGGGAAGAGGGGGAACCAATGAGAGACTAGCTCTAGGTGTTGGGACAGGCACAGGTCACTCTATTTTCCCATCAGGAAGAAGAATTAAGCACAAGCTCAGCCTGCCCCCCAGAACCAGAAGAGGGCCTGAAGCAATCCTGCGCTTTTGCGGCCAGCTCCCAAAAAAGCGAGTTGAAAAATGGAGCTCAGGGGCACTGCAATTCACAAACCTGCAGAGTTTTAAATGATACCTCTCGTCCACAAATATATTAAGGGAAGGCAACGAAGAGGCTTTGAAAGCAAGGCAGAATTGCAGGAAACAGATTTCAGGAGGTAGATTCGAATCGCCTTGAAAGCACATGAAAAGCGGCAAAACGTGGACAATGATGCCCTTGGCCAAAAAGGGCGTATGCGTTTTTTCCTGAATATATTCAGGAAAAAACGCATACGCCCTTTTTGGCCAACCAAGCAACCTGGAAAGGCCAATCAGCGCTCCAAAGAAGTCTCGCTTCCCAGCGGGCAAAAGGGCCATGCGGAAAAAAGTGTCCAAACCAGAAATGCAGGACCGGCCATGGAGAAATGGGAGCCTTGCTACGCTGATGGGTGGGATGTAAATTGCCAACAGCCACTCTGGAGAAGTGTACGGTGTGTTCTGAAACATCTAAAAAACACAGCTTGGAGAGCATAGGGCACTTCCACTCATGGGCGTATAAATTGGGAAAACTAAAAATCAGCAAGACACAGGCACCCCAAAGTTTAGGGCTGCTCTGTTGACAAGAACCCCCACTTCATTACACCTTAAATATCCTAGGAAAGCGAAAAATGGATAAAGAAGTTGTGGTCCTCATGTACAATGGAATATCACTCAGCCATGAAATCCACAACATAAGGCTAGTAGCAGCACGATGAGTGGATTTAGGTACGACGATTCTAAGTGAAATAAGGCACACAGAAAAAGACACTTATCATAAGATATCACTTAGAGAGGGAATGTAAAAACCGCCTACACTTGAACTGAATTACAAAACAGAACAGAGTCACACGTTTAGAAAACACACTATGGCTGCTGAACGGGAAAGGTGAGGTGGGGTGATGCATAAAACAAGGGTTTCAAATTAGCTCCGATACCGTTCCATAAACCCAATATGTAAGAGACAAGACCTATTTCTTTTTCAGTGAACTGGACTCAACACCCCCTATTCACCGCACAAGAATATATCTGACTAGTAAGAATCTTCAAACCTATGTATTGATATCTCTCTGTAAGTGAGTCAAGGGGGTGTAAAGCGGCATAAACACAGCCGTGAAAAGCAGCTAAACCCCATTATAAAAATAAATTACTTTTCAAAACCCGTGAAACAAAGGCAGTGAAAGAGAGAGAAATTCTTACAAAATTCGTTCAGGGGCTGTGATGCAACCTGGATTGACCATATCTAGACCCACAGCTGATTGAGACATAGGGTGGACACTCTTGGGGCTGAGAGGTTCGGTGAGGTTGGGTGAGCCAACGCAGACCCTTTCAAGTAATACTGCATGGTACCCATCCCATGGGTCCCAAATCTCCAGGTTCAAGGGCATCTTCCTACGTCGAAAACAGGCATGAGAAACCCAGAAGATGGTACACCGTGTGATCGGGAAAGGTTTCTAAAACGCACCTCATTTCTCATCTCCTTTGCTCGGGTTCGCCATTCCAGCCGATTTACTAGCCATCTCCCTCCTTGGAGAATCAGCACCTTTAACCTCCTGTTCCGTACAGGTTGCAATTTGTCCTGAGGATGAACGGGAAGAGGGGGAACCAATGAGAGACTAGCTCTAGGTGTTGGGACAGGCACAGGTCACTCTATTTTCCCATCAGGAAGAAGAATTAAGCACAAGCTCAGCCTGCCCCCCAGAACCAGAAGAGGGCCTGAAGCAATCCTGCGCTTTTGCGGCCAGCTCCCAAAAAAGCGAGTTGAAAAATGGAGCTCAGGGGCACTGCAATTCACAAACCTGCAGAGTTTTAAATGATACCTCTCGTCCACAAATATATTAAGGGAAGGCAACGAAGAGGCTTTGAAAGCAAGGCAGAATTGCAGGAAACAGATTTCAGGAGGTAGATTCGAATCGCCTTGAAAGCACATGAAAAGCGGCAAAACGTGGACAATGATGCCCTTGGCCAAAAAGGGCGTATGCGTTTTTTCCTGAATATATTCAGGAAAAAACGCATACGCCCTTTTTGGCCAACCAAGCAACCTGGAAAGGCCAATCAGCGCTCCAAAGAAGTCTCGCTTCCCAGCGGGCAAAAGGGCCATGCGGAAAAAAGTGTCCAAACCAGAAATGCAGGACCGGCCATGGAGAAATGGGAGCCTTGCTACGCTGATGGGTGGGATGTAAATTGCCAACAGCCACTCTGGAGAAGTGTACGGTGTGTTCTGAAACATCTAAAAAACACAGCTTGGAGAGCATAGGGCACTTCCACTCATGGGCGTATAAATTGGGAAAACTAAAAATCAGCAAGACACAGGCACCCCAAAGTTTAGGGCTGCTCTGTTGACAAGAACCCCCACTTCATTACACCTTAAATATCCTAGGAAAGCGAAAAATGGATAAAGAAGTTGTGGTCCTCATGTACAATGGAATATCACTCAGCCATGAAATCCACGTCATAAGGCTAGTAGCAGCACGATGAGTGGATTTAGGTACGACGATTCTAAGTGAAATAAGTCACACAGAAAAAGACACTTATCATAAGATATCACTTAGAGAGGGAATGTAAAAACCGCTACACTTGAACTGAATTACAAAACAGAACAGAGTCACACGTTCAGAAAACACACTATGGCTGCTGAACGGGAAAGGTGAGGTGGGGTGATGCATAAAACAAGGGTTTCAAATTAGCTCCGATACCGTTCCATAAACCCAATATGTAAGAGACAAGACCTATTCCTTTTTCAGTGAACTGGACTCAACACCCCCTATTCACCGCACAAGAATATATCTGACTAGTAAGAATCTTCAAACCTATGTATTGATATCTCTCTGTAAGTGAGTCAAGGGGGTGTAAAGCGGCATAAACACAGCCGTGAAAAGCAGCTAAACCCCATTATAAAAATAAATTACTTTTCAAAACCCGTGAAACAAAGGCAGTGAAAGAGAGAGAAATTCTTACAAAATTCGTTCAGGGGCTGTGATGCAACCTGGATTGACCATATCTAGACCCACAGCTGATTGAGACATAAGGGTGGACACTCTTGGGGCTGAGAGGTTCGGTGAGGTTGGGTGAGCCAACGTAGACCCTTTCAAGTAATACTGCATGGTACCCATCCCATGGGTCCCAAATCTCCAGGTTCAAGGGCATCTTCCTACGTCGAAAACAGGCATGAGAAACCCAGAAGATGGTACACCGTGTGATCGGGAAAGGTTTCTAAAACGCACCTCATTTCTCATCTCCTTTGCTCGGGTTCGCCATTCCAGCCGATTTACTAGCCATCTCCCTCCTTGGAGAATCAGCACCTTTAACCTCCTGTTCCGTACAGGTTGCAATTTGTCCTGAGGATGAACGGGAAGAGGGGGAACCAATGAGAGACTAGCTCTAGGTGTTGGGACAGGCACAGGTCACTCTATTTTCCCATCAGGAAGAAGAATTAAGCACAAGCTCAGCCTGCCCCCCAGAACCAGAAGAGGGCCTGAAGCAATCCTGCGCTTTTGCGGCCAGCTCCCAAAAAAGCGAGTTGAAAAATGGAGCTCAGGGGCACTGCAATTCACAAACCTGCAGAGTTTTAAATGATACCTCTCGTCCACAAATATATTAAGGGAAGGCAACGAAGAGGCTTTGAAAGCAAGGCAGAATTGCAGGAAACAGATTTCAGGAGGTAGATTCGAATCGCCTTGAAAGCACATGAAAAGCGGCAAAACGTGGACAATGATGCCCTTGGCCAAAAAGGGCGTATGCGTTTTTTCCTGAATATATTCAGGAAAAAACGCATACGCCCTTTTTGGCCAACCAAGCAACCTGGAAAGGCCAATCAGCGCTCCAAAGAAGTCTCGCTTCCCAGCGGGCAAAAGGGCCATGGGGAAAAAAGTGTCCAAACCAGAAATGCAGGACCGGCCATGGAGAAATGGGAGCCTTGCTACGCTGATGGGTGGGATGTAACTTGCCAACAGCCACTCTGGAGAAGTGTACGGTGTGTTCTGAAACATCTAAAAAACACAGCTTGGAGAGCATAGGGCACTTCCACTCATGGGCGTATAAATTGGGAAAACTAAAAATCAGCAAGACACAGGCACCCCAAAGTTTAGGGCTGCTCTGTTGACAAGAACCCCCACTTCATTACACCTTAAATATCCTAGGAAAGCGAAAAATGGATAAAGAAGTTGTGGTCCTCATGTACAATGGAATATCACTCAGCCATGAAATCCACGTCATAAGGCTAGTAGCAGCACGATGAGTGGATTTAGGTACGACGATTCTAAGTGAAATAAGTCACACAGAAAAAGACACTTATCATAAGATATCACTTAGAGAGGGAATGTAAAAACCGCTACACTTGAACTGAATTACAAAACAGAACAGAGTCACACGTTCAGAAAACACACTATGGCTGCTGAACGGGAAAGGTGAGGTGGGGTGATGCATAAAACAAGGGTTTCAAATTAGCTCCGATACCGTTCCATAAACCCAATATGTAAGAGACAAGACCTATTCCTTTTTCAGTGAACTGGACTCAACACCCCCTATTCACCGCACAAGAATATATCTGACTAGTAAGAATCTTCAAACCTATGTATTGATATCTCTCTGTAAGTGAGTCAAGGGGGTGTAAAGCGGCATAAACACAGCCGTGAAAAGCAGCTAAACCCCATTATAAAAATAAATTACTTTTCAAAACCCGTGAAACAAAGGCAGTGAAAGAGAGAGAAATTCTTACAAAATTCGTTCAGGGGCTGTGATGCAACCTGGATTGACCATATCTAGACCCACAGCTGATTGAGACATAAGGGTGGACACTCTTGGGGCTGAGAGGTTCGGTGAGGTTGGGTGAGCCAACGCAGACCCTTTCAAGTAATACTGCATGGTACCATCCCATGGGTCCCAAATCTCCAGGTTCAAGGGCATCTTCCTACGTCGAAAACAGGCATGAGAAACCCAGAAGATGGTACACCGTGTGATCGGGAAAGGTTTCTAAAACGCACCTCATTTCTCATCTCCTTTGCTCGGGTTCGCCATTCCAGCCGATTTACTAGCCATCTCCCTCCTTGGAGAATCAGCACCTTTAACCTCCTGTTCCGTACAGGTTGCAATTTGTCCTGAGGATGAACGGGAAGAGGGGGAACCAATGAGAGACTAGCTCTAGGTGTTGGGACAGGCACAGGTCACTCTATTTTCCCATCAGGAAGAAGAATTAAGCACAAGCTCAGCCTGCCCCCCAGAACCAGAAGAGGGCCTGAAGCAATCCTGCGCTTTTGCGGCCAGCTCCCAAAAAAGCGAGTTGAAAAATGGAGCTCAGGGGCACTGCAATTCACAAATCTGCAGAGTTTTAAATGATACCTCTCGTCCACAAATATATTAAGGGAAGGCAACGAAGAGGCTTTGAAAGCAAGGCAGAATTGCAGGAAACAGATTTCAGGAGGTAGATTCGAATCGCCTTGAAAGCACATGAAAAGCGGCAAAACGTGGACAATGATGCCCTTGGCCAAAAAGGGCGTATGCGTTTTTTCCTGAATATATTCAGGAAAAAACGCATACGCCCTTTTTGGCCAACCAAGCAACCTGGAAAGGCCAATCAGCGCTCCAAAGAAGTCTCGCTTCCCAGCGGGCAAAAGGGCCATGGGGAAAAAAGTGTCCAAACCAGAAATGCAGGACCGGCCATGGAGAAATGGGAGCCTTGCTACGCTGATGGGTGGGATGTAACTTGCCAACAGCCACTCTGGAGAAGTGTACGGTGTGTTCTGAAACATCTAAAAAACACAGCTTGGAGAGCATAGGGCACTTCCACTCATGGGCGTATAAATTGGGAAAACTAAAAATCAGCAAGACACAGGCACCCCAAAGTTTAGGGCTGCTCTGTTGACAAGAACCCCCACTTCATTACACCTTAAATATCCTAGGAAAGCGAAAAATGGATAAAGAAGTTGTGGTCCTCATGTACAATGGAATATCACTCAGCCATGAAATCCACGTCATAAGGCTAGTAGCAGCACGATGAGTGGATTTAGGTACGACGATTCTAAGTGAAATAAGTCACACAGAAAAAGACACTTATCATAAGATATCACTTAGAGAGGGAATGTAAAAACCGCTACACTTCAACTGAATTACAAAACAGAACAGAGTCACACGTTCAGAAAACACACTATGGCTGCTGAACGGGAAAGGTGAGGTGGGGTGATGCATAAAACAAGGGTTTCAAATTAGCTCCGATACCGTTCCATAAACCCAATATGTAAGAGACAAGACCTATTCCTTTTTCAGTGAACTGGACTCAACACCCCCTATTCACCGCACAAGAATATATCTGACTAGTAAGAATCTTCAAACCTATGTATTGATATCTCTCTGTAAGTGAGTCAAGGGGGTGTAAAGCGGCATAAACACAGCCGTGAAAAGCAGCTAAACCCCATTATAAAAATAAATTACTTTTCAAAACCCGTGAAACAAAGGCAGTGAAAGAGAGAGAAATTCTTACAAAATTCGTTCAGGGGCTGTGATGCAACCTGGATTGACCATATCTAGACCCACAGCTGATTGAGACATAAGGGTGGACACTCTTGGGGCTGAGAGGTTCGGTGAGGTTGGGTGAGCCAACGCAGACCCTTTCAAGTAATACTGCATGGTACCCATCCCATGGGTCCCAAATCTCCAGGTTCAAGGGCATCTTCCTACGTCGAAAACAGGCATGAGAAACCCAGAAGATGGTACACCGTGTGATCGGGAAAGGTTTCTAAAACGCACCTCATTTCTCATCTCCTTTGCTCGGGTTCGCCATTCCAGCCGATTTACTAGCCATCTCCCTCCTTGGAGAATCAGCACCTTTAACCTCCTGTTCCGTACAGGTTGCAATTTGTCCTGAGGATGAACGGGAAGAGGGGGAACCAATGAGAGACTAGCTCTAGGTGTTGGGACAGGCACAGGTCACTCTATTTTCCCATCAGGAAGAAGAATTAAGCACAAGCTCAGCCTGCCCCCCAGAACCAGAAGAGGGCCTGAAGCAATCCTGCGCTTTGGCGGCCAGCTCCCAAAAAAGCGAGTTGAAAAATGGAGCTCAGGGGCACTGCAATTCACAAACCTGCAGAGTTTTAAATGATACCTCTCGTCCACAAATATATTAAGGGAAGGCAACGAAGAGGCTTTGAAAGCAAGGCAGAATTGCAGGAAACAGATTTCAGGAGGTAGATTCGAATCGCCTTGAAAGCACATGAAAAGCGGCAAAACGTGGACAATGATGCCCTTGGCCAAAAAGGGCGTATGCGTTTTTTCCTGAATATATTCAGGAAAAAACGCATACGCCCTTTTTGGCCAACCAAGCAACCTGGAAAGGCCAATCAGCGCTCCAAAGAAGTCTCGCTTCCCAGCGGGCAAAAGGGCCATGCGGAAAAAAGTGTCCAAACCAGAAATGCAGGACCGGCCATGGAGAAATGGGAGCCTTGCTACGCTGATGGGTGGGATGTAACTTGCCAACAGCCACTCTGGAGAAGTGTACGGTGTGTTCTGAAACATCTAAAAAACACAGCTTGGAGAGCATAGGGCACTTCCACTCATGGGCGTATAAATTGGGAAAACTAAAAATCAGCAAGACACAGGCACCCCAAAGTTTAGGGCTGCTCTGTTGACAAGAACCCCCACTTCATTACACCTTAAATATCCTAGGAAAGCGAAAAATGGATAAAGAAGTGGTGGTCCTCATGTACAATGGAATATCACTCAGCCATGAAATCCACGTCATAAGGCTAGTAGCAGCACGATGAGTGGATTTAGGTACGACGATTCTAAGTGAAATAAGTCACACAGAAAAAGACACTTATCATAAGATATCACTTAGAGAGGGAATGTAAAAACCGCTACACTTGAACTGAATTACAAAACAGAACAGAGTCACACGTTCAGAAAACACACTATGGCTGCTGAACGGGAAAGGTGAGGTGGGGTGATGCATAAAACAAGGGTTTCAAATTAGCTCCGATACCGTTCCATAAACCCAATATGTAAGAGACAAGACCTATTCCTTTTTCAGTGAACTGGACTCAACACCCCCTATTCACCGCACAAGAATATATCTGAGTAGTAAGAATCTTCAAACCTATGTATTGATATCTCTCTGTAAGTGAGTCAAGGGGGTGTAAAGCGGCATAAACACAGCCGTGAAAAGCAGCTAAACCCCATTATAAAAATAAATTACTTTTCAAAACCCGTGAAACAAAGGCAGTGAAAGAGAGAGAAATTCTTACAAAATTCGTTCAGGGGCTGTGATGCAACCTGGATTGACCATATCTAGACCCACAGCTGATTGAGACATAAGGGTGGACACTCTTGGGGCTGAGAGGTTCGGTGAGGTTGGGTGAGCCAACGCAGACCCTTTCAAGTAATACTGCATGGTACCCATCCCATGGGTCCCAAATCTCCAGGTTCAAGGGCATCTTCCTACGTCGAAAACAGGCATGAGAAACCCAGAAGATGGTACACCGTGTGATCGGGAAAGGTTTCTAAAACGCACCTCATTTCTCATCTCCTTTGCTCGGGTTCGCCATTCCAGCCGATTTACTAGCCATCTCCCTCCTTGGAGAATCAGCACCTTTAACCTCCTGTTCCGTACAGGTTGCAATTTGTCCTGAGGATGAACGGGAAGAGGGGGAACCAATGAGAGACTAGCTCTAGGTGTTGGGACAGGCACAGGTCACTCTATTTTCCCATCAGGAAGAAGAATTAAGCACAAGCTCAGCCTGCCCCCCAGAACCAGAAGAGGGCCTGAAGCAATCCTGCGCTTTTGCAGCCAGCTCCCAAAAAAGCGAGTTGAAAAATGGAGCTCAGGGGCACTGCAATTCACAAACCTGCAGAGTTTTAAATGATACCTCTCGTCCACAAATATATTAAGGGAAGGCAACGAAGAGGCTTTGAAAGCAAGGCAGAATTGCAGGAAACAGATTTCAGGAGGTAGATTCGAATCGCCTTGAAAGCACATGAAAAGCGGCAAAACGTGGACAATGATGCCCTTGGCCAAAAAGGGCGTATGCGTTTTTTCCTGAATATATTCAGGAAAAAACGCATACGCCCTTTTTGGCCAACCAAGCAACCTGGAAAGGCCAATCAGCGCTCCAAAGAAGTCTCGCTTCCCAGCGGGCAAAGGGGCCATGCGGAAAAAAGTGTCCAAACCAGAAATGCAGGACCGGCCATGGAGAAATGGGAGCCTTGCTACGCTGATGGGTGGGATGTAACTTGCCAACAGCCACTCTGGAGAAGTGTACGGTGTGTTCTGAAACATCTAAAAAACACAGCTTGGAGAGCATAGGGCACTTCCACTCATGGGCGTATAAATTGGGAAAACTAAAAATCAGCAAGACACAGGCACCCCAAAGTTTAGGGCTGCTCTGTTGACAAGAACCCCCACTTCATTACACCTTAAATATCCTAGGAAAGCGAAAAATGGATAAAGAAGTGGTGGTCCTCATGTACAATGGAATATCACTCAGCCATGAAATCCACGTCATAAGGCTAGTAGCAGCACGATGAGTCGATTTAGGTACGACGATTCTAAGTGAAATAAGTCACACAGAAAAAGACACTTATCATAAGATATCACTTCTAGAGGGAATGTAAAAACCGCTACACTTGAACTGAATTACAAAACAGAACAGAATCACACGTTCAGAAAACACACTATGGCTGCTGAACGGGAAAGGTGAGGTGGGGTGATGCATAAAACAAGTGTTTCAAATTAGCTCAGATACCGTTCCATAAACCCAATATGTAAGAGACAAGACCTATTCCTTTTTCAGTGAACTGGACTCAACACCCCCTATTCACCACAAAAGAATATATCTGACTAGTAAGAATCTTCAAACCTATGTATTGATATCTCTCTGTAAGTGAGTCAAGGGGGTGTAAAGCGGCATAAACACAGCCGTGAAAAGCAGCTAAACCCCATTATAAAAATAAATTACTTTTCAAAACCCGTGAAACAAAGGCCGTGAAAGAGAGAGAAATTCTTACAAAATTCGTTCAGGGGCTGTGATGCAACCTGGATTGACCATATCTAGACCCACAGCTGATTGCGACATAAGGGTGGACACTCTTGGGGCTGAGAGGTTCGGTGAGGTTGGGTGAGCCAACGCAGACCCTTTCAAGTAATACTGCCTGGTACCCATCCCATGGGTCCCAAATCTCCAGGTTCAAGGGCATCTTCCTACGTCGAAAACAGGCATGAGAAACCCAGAAGATGGTACACCGTGTGATCGGGAAAGGTTTCTAAAACGCACCTCATTTCTCATCTCCTTTGCTCGGGTTCGCCATTCCAGCCGATTTACTAGCCATCTCCCTCCTTGGAGAATCAGCACCTTTAACCTCCTGTTCCGTACAGGTTGCAATTTGTCCTGAGGATGAACGGGAAGAGGGGGAACCAATGAGAGACTAGCTCTAGGTGTTGGGACAGGCACAGGTCACTCTATTTTCCCATCAGGAAGAAGAATTAAGCACAAGCTCAGCCTGCCCCCCAGAACCAGAAGAGGGCCTGAAGCAATCCTGCGCTTTTGCGGCCAGCTCCCAAAAAAGCGAGTTGAAAAATGGAGCTCAGGGGCACTGCAATTCACAAACCTGCAGAGTTTTAAATGATACCTCTCGTCCACAAATATATTAAGGGAAGGCAACGAAGAGGCTTTGAAAGCAAGGCAGAATTGCAGGAAACAGATTTCAGGAGGTAGATTCGAATCGCCTTGAAAGCACATGAAAAGCGGCAAAACGTGGACAATGATGCCCTTGGCCAAAAAGGGCGTATGCGTTTTTTCCTGAATATATTCAGGAAAAAACGCATACGCCCTTTTTGGCCAACCAAGCAACCTGGAAAGGCCAATCAGCGCTCCAAAGAAGTCTCGCTTCCCAGCGGGCAAAAGGGCCATGCGGAAAAAAGTGTCCAAACCAGAAATGCAGGACCGGCCATGGAGAAATGGGAGCCTTGCTACGCTGATGGGTGGGATGTAACTTGCCAACAGCCACTCTGGAGAAGTGTACGGTGTGTTCTGAAACATCTAAAAAACACAGCTTGGAGAGCATAGGGCACTTCCACTCATGGGCGTATAAACTGGGAAAACTAAAAATCAGCAAGACACAGGCACCCCAAAGTTTAGGGCTGCTCTGTTGACAAGAACCCCCACTTCATTACACCTTAAATATCCTAGGAAAGCGAAAAATGGATAAAGAAGTTGTGGTCCTCATGTACAATGGAATATCACTCAGCCATGAAATCCACAACATAAGGCTAGTAGCAGCACGATGAGTGGATTTAGGTACGACGATTCTAAGTGAAATAAGGCACACAGAAAAAGACACTTATCATAAGATATCACTTCTAGAGGGAATGTAAAAACCGCTACACTTGAACTGAATTACAAAACAGAACAGAATCACACGTTCAGAAAACACACTATGGCTGCTGAACGGGAAAGGTGAGGTGGGGTGATGCATAAAACAAGTGTTTCAAATTAGCTCAGATACCGTTCCATAAACCCAATATGTAAGAGACAAGACCTATTCCTTTTTCAGTGAACTGGACTCAACACCCCCTATTCACCACACAAGAATATATCTGACTAGTAAGAATCTTCAAACCTATGTATTGATATCTCTCTGTAAGTGAGTCAAGGGGGTGTAAAGCGGCATAAACACAGCCGTGAAAAGCAGCTAAACCCCATTATAAAAATAAATTACTTTTCAAAACCCGTGAAACAAAGGCCGTGAAAGAGAGAGAAATTCTTACAAAATTCGTTCAGGGGCTGTGATGCAACCTGGATTGACCATATCTAGACCCACAGCTGATTGCGACATAAGGGTGGACACTCTTGGGGCTGAGAGGTTCGGTGAGGTTGGGTGAGCCAACGCAGACCCTTTCAAGTAATACTGCCTGGTACCCATCCCATGGGTCCCAAATCTCCAGGTTCAAGGGCATCTTCCTACGTCGAAAACAGGCATGAGAAACCCAGAAGATGGTACACCGTGTGATCGGGAAAGGTTTCTAAAACGCACCTCATTTCTCATCTCCTTTGCTCGGGTTCGCCATTCCAGCCGATTTACTAGCCATCTCCCTCCTTGGAGAATCAGCACCTTTAACCTCCTGTTCCGTACAGGTTGCAATTTGTCCTGAGGATGAACGGGAAGAGGGGGAACCAATGAGAGACTAGCTCTAGGTGTTGGGACAGGCACAGGTCACTCTATTTTCCCATCAGGAAGAAGAATTAAGCACAAGCTCAGCCTGCCCCCCAGAACCAGAAGAGGGCCTGAAGCAATCCTGCGCTTTTGCGGCCAGCTCCCAAAAAAGCGAGTTGAAAAATGGAGCTCAGGGGCACTGCAATTCACAAACCTGCAGAGTTTTAAATGATACCTCTCGTCCACAAATATATTAAGGGAAGGCAACGAAGAGGCTTTGAAAGCAAGGCAGAATTGCAGGAAACAGATTTCAGGAGGTAGATTCGAATCGCCTTGAAAGCACATGAAAAGCGGCAAAACGTGGACAATGATGCCCTTGGCCAAAAAGGGCGTATGCGTTTTTTCCTGAATATATTCAGGAAAAAACGCATACGCCCTTTTTGGCCAACCAAGCAACCTGGAAAGGCCAATCAGCGCTCCAAAGAAGTCTCGCTTCCCAGCGGGCAAAAGGGCCATGCGGAAAAAAGTGTCCAAACCAGAAATGCAGGACCGGCCATGGAGAAATGGGAGCCTTGCTACGCTGATGGGTGGGATGTAACTTGCCAACAGCCACTCTGGAGAAGTGTACGGTGTGTTCTGAAACATCTAAAAAACACAGCTTGGAGAGCATAGGGCACTTCCACTCATGGGCGTATAAACTGGGAAAACTAAAAATCAGCAAGACACAGGCACCCCAAAGTTTAGGGCTGCTCTGTTGACAAGAACCCCCACTTCATTACACCTTAAATATCCTAGGAAAGCGAAAAATGGATAAAGAAGTGGTGGTCCTCATGTACAATGGAATATCACTCAGCCATGAAATCCACGTCATAAGGCTAGTAGCAGCACGATGAGTGGATTTAGGTACGACGATTCTAAGTGAAATAAGTCACACAGAAAAAGACACTTATCATAAGATATCACTTAGAGAGGGAATGTAAAAACCGCTACACTTGAACTGAATTACAAAACAGAACAGAGTCACACGTTCAGAAAACACACTATGGCTGCTGAACGGGAAAGGTGAGGTGGGGTGATGCATAAAACAAGGGTTTCAAATTAGCTCCGATACCGTTCCATAAACCCAATATGTAAGAGACAAGACCTATTCCTTTTTCAGTGAACTGGACTCAACACCCCCTATTCACCGCACAAGAATATATCTGACTAGTAAGAATCTTCAAACCTATGTATTGATATCTCTCTGTAAGTGAGTCAAGGGGGTGTAAAGCAGCATAAACACAGCCGTGAAAAGCAGCTAAACCCCATTATAAAAATAAATTACTTTTCAAAACCCGTGAAACAAAGGCCGTGAAAGAGAGAGTAATTCTTACAAAATTCGTTCAGGGGCTGTGATGCAACCTGGATTGACCATATCTAGACCCACAGCTGATTGCGACATAAGGGTGGACACTCTTGGGGCTGAGAGGTTCGGTGAGGTTGGGTGAGCCAACGCAGACCCTTTCAAGTAATACTGCCTGGTACCCATCCCATGGGTCCCAAATCTCCAGGTTCAAGGGCATCTTCCTACGTCGAAAACAGGCATGAGAAACCCAGAAGATGGTACACCGTGTGATCGGGAAAGGTTTCTAAAACGCACCTCATTTCTCATCTCCTTTGCTCGGGTTCGCCATTCCAGCCGATTTACTAGCCATCTCCCTCCTTGGAGAATCAGCACCTTTAACCTCCTGTTCCGTACAGGTTGCAATTTGTCCTGAGGATGAACGGGAAGAGGGGGAACCAATGAGAGACTAGCTCTAGGTGTTGGGACAGGCACAGGTCACTCTATTTTCCCATCAGGAAGAAGAATTAAGCACAAGCTCAGCCTGCCCCCCAGAACCAGAAGAGGGCCTGAAGCAATCCTGCGCTTTGGCGGCCAGCTCCCAAAAAAGCGAGTTGAAAAATGGAGCTCAGGGGCACTGCAATTCACAAACCTGCAGAGTTTTAAATGATACCTCTCGTCCACAAATATATTAAGGGAAGGCAACGAAGAGGCTTTGAAAGCAAGGCAGAATTGCAGGAAACAGATTTCAGGAGGTAGATTCGAATCGCCTTGAAAGCACATGAAAAGCGGCAAAACGTGGACAATGATGCCCTTGGCCAAAAAGGGCGTATGCGTTTTTTCCTGAATATATTCAGGAAAAAACGCATACGCCCTTTTTGGCCAACCAAGCAACCTGGAAAGGCCAATCAGCGCTCCAAAGAAGTCTCGCTTCCCAGCGGGCAAAAGGGCCATGCGGAAAAAAGTGTCCAAACCAGAAATGCAGGACCGGCCATGGAGAAATGGGAGCCTTGCTACGCTGATGGATGGGATGTAAATTGCCAACAGCCACTCTGGAGAAGTGTACGGTGTGTTCTGAAACATCTAAAAAACACAGCTTGGAGAGCATAGGGCACTTCCACTCATGGGCGTATAAATTGGGAAAACTAAAAATCAGCAAGACACAGGCACCCCAAAGTTTAGGGCTGCTCTGTTGACAAGAACCCCCACTTCATTACACCTTAAATATCCTAGGAAATCGAAAAATGGATAAAGAAGTGGTGGTCCTCATGTACAATGGAATATCACTCAGCCATGAAATCCACGTCATAAGGCTAGTAGCAGCACGATGAGTGGATTTAGGTACGACGATTCTAAGTGAAATAAGTCACACAGAAAAAGACACTTGTCATAAGATATCACTTAGAGAGGGAATGTAAAAACCGCTACACTTGAACTGAATTACAAAACAGAACAGAGTCACACGTTCAGAAAACACACTATGGCTGCTGAACGGGAAAGGTGAGGTGGGGTGATGCATAAAACAAGGGTTTCAAATTAGCTCCGATACCGTTCCATAAACCCAATATGTAGTAGACAAGACCTACTCCTTTTTCAGTGAACTGGACTCAACACCCCCTATTCATCGCACAAGAATATATCTGACTAGTAAGAATCTTCACACCTATGTATTGATATCTCTCTGTAAGTGAGTCAAGGGGGTGTAAAGCGGCATAAACACAGCCGAGAAAAGCAGCTAAACCCCATTATTAAAATAAATTACTTTTCAAAACCCGTGAAACAAAGGCAGTGAAAGAGAGAGAAATTCTTACAAAATTCGTTCAGGGGCTGTGATGCAACCTGGATTGACCATATCTAGACCCACAGCTGATTGCGACATAAGGGTGGACACTCTTGGGGTTGAGAGGTTCGGTGAGGTTGGGTGAGCCAACGAAGACCCTTTCAAGTAATACTGCATGGTACACATCCCATGGGTCCCAAATCTCCAGGTTCAAGGGCATCTTCCTACGTCGAAAACAGGCATGAGAAACCCAGAAGATGGTACACCGTGTGATCGGGAAAGTTTTCTAAAACGCACCTCATTTCTCATCTCCTTTGCTCGGGTTCGCCATTCCAGCCGATTTACTAGCCATCTCCCTCCTTGGAGAATCAGCACCTTTAACCTCCTGTTCCGTACAGGTTGCAATTTGTCCTGAGGATGAACGGGAAGAGGGGGAACCAATGAGAGACTAGCTCTAGGTGTTGGGACAGGCACAGGTCACTCTATTTTCCCATCAGGAAGAAGAATTAAGCACAAGCTCAGCCTGCCCCCCAGAACCAGAAGAGGGCCTGAAGCAATCCTGCGCTTTGGCGGCCAGCTCCCAAAAAAGCGAGTTGAAAAATGGAGCTCAGGGACACTGCAATTCACAAACCTGCAGAGTTTTAAATGATACCTCTCGTCCACAAATATATTAAGGGAAGGCAACGAAGAGGCTTTGAAAGCAAGGCAGAATTGCAGGAAACAGATTTCAGGAGGTAGATTCGAATCGCCTTGAAAGCACATGAAAAGCGGCAAAACGTGGACAATGATGCCCTTGGCCAAAAAGGGCGTATGCGTTTTTTCCTGAATATATTCAGGAAAAAACGCATACGCCCTTTTTGGCCAACCAAGCAACCTGGAAAGGCCAATCAGCGCTCCAAAGAAGTCTCGCTTCCCAGCGGACAAAAGGGCCATGCGGAAAAAAGTGTCCAAACCAGAAATGCAGGACCGGCCATGGAGAAATGGGAGCCTTGCTACGCTGATGGGTGGGATGTAACTTGCCAACAGCCACTCTGGAGAAGTGTACGGTGTGTTCTGAAACATCTAAAAAACACAGCTTGGAGAGCATAGGGCACTTCCACTCATGGGCGTATAAATTGGGAAAACTAAAAATCAGCAAGACACAGGCACCCCAAAGTTTAGGGCTGCTCTGTTGACAAGAACCCCCACTTCATTACACCTTAAATATCCTAGGAAAGAGAAAAATGGA
This sequence comes from Balaenoptera acutorostrata, assembly GCF_949987535.1. NCBI lineage: Eukaryota > Metazoa > Chordata > Mammalia > Artiodactyla > Balaenopteridae > Balaenoptera > Balaenoptera acutorostrata. The sequence goes on from NW_026646180.1 coordinate 24,367, forward strand.
TAAAGAAGTGGTGGTCCTCATGTACAATGGAATATCACTCAGCCATGAAATCCACGTCATAAGGCTAGTAGCAGCACGATGAGTGGATTTAGGTACGACGATTCTAAGTGAAATAAGTCACACAGAAAAAGACACTTATCATAAGATATCACTTAGAGAGGGAATGTAAAAACCGCTACACTTGAACTGAATTACAAAACAGAACAGAGTCACACGTTCAGAAAACACACTATGGCTGCTGAACGGGAAAGGTGAGGTGGGGTGATGCATAAAACAAGGGTTTCAAATTAGCTCAGATACCGTTCCATAAACCCAATATGTAAGAGACAAGACCTATTCCTTTTTCAGTGAACTGGACTCAACACCCCCTATTCACCGCACAAGAATATATCTGACTAGTAAGAATCTTCACACCTATGTATTGATATCTCTCTGTAAGTGAGTCAAGTGGGTGTAAAGTGGCATAAACACAGCCGTGAAAAGCAGCTAAACCCCATTATAAAAATAAATTACTTTTCAAAACCCGTGAAACAAAGGCAGTGAAAGAGAGAGAAATTTTTACAAAATTCGTTCAGGGGCTGTGATGCAACCTGGATTGACCATATCTAGACCCACAGCTGATTGAGACATAAGGGTGGACACTCTTGGGGCTGAGAGGTTCGGTGAGGTTGGGTGAGCCAACGCAGACCCTTTCAAGTAATACTGCATGGTACCCATCCCATGGGTCCCAAATCTCCAGGTTCAAGGGCATCTTCCTACGTCGAAAACAGGCATGAGAAACCCAGAAGATGGTACACCGTGTGATCGGGAAAGGTTTCTAAAACGCACCTCATTTCTCATCTCCTTTGCTCGGGTTCGCCATTCCAGCCGATTTACTAGCCATCTCCCTCCTTGGAGAATCAGCACCTTTAACCTCCTGTTCCGTACAGGTTGCAATTTGTCCTGAGGATGAACGGGAAGAGGGGGAACCAATGAGAGACTAGCTCTAGGTGTTGGGACAGGCACAGGTCACTCTATTTTCCCATCAGGAAGAAGAATTAAGCACAAGCTCAGCCTGCCCCCCAGAACCAGAAGAGGGCCTGAAGCAATCCTGCGCTTTGGCGGCCAGCTCCCAAAAAAGCGAGTTGAAAAATGGAGCTCAGGGGCACTGCAATTCACAAACCTGCAGAGTTTTAAATGATACCTCTCGTCCACAAATATATTAAGGGAAGGCAACGAAGAGGCTTTGAAAGCAAGGCAGAATTGCAGGAAACAGATTTCAGGAGGTAGATTCGAATCGCCTTGAAAGCACATGAAAAGCGGCAAAACGTGGACAATGATGCCCTTGGCCAAAAAGGGCGTATGCGTTTTTTCCTGAATATATTCAGGAAAAAACGCATACGCCCTTTTTGGCCAACCAAGCAACCTGGAAAGGCCAATCAGTGCTCCAAAGAAGTCTCGCTTCCCAGCGGGCAAAAGGGCCATGCGGAAAAAAGTGTCCAAACCAGAAATGCAGGACCGGCCATGGAGAAATGGGAGCCTTGCTACGCTGATGGGTGGGATGTAACTTGCCAACAGCCACTCTGGAGAAGTGTACGGTGTGTTCTGAAACATCTAAAAAACACAGCTTGGAGAGCATAGGGCACTTCCACTCATGGGCGTATAAATTGGGAAAACTAAAAATCAGCAAGACACAGGCACCCCAAAGTTTAGGGCTGCTCTGTTGACAAGAACCCCCACTTCATTACACCTTAAATATCCTAGGAAAGAGAAAAATGGATAAAGAAGTGGTGGTCCTCATGTACAATGGAATATCACTCAGCCAGGAAATCCACGTCATAAGGCTAGTAGCAGCACGATGAGTGGATTTAGGTACGACGATTCTAAGTGAAATAAGTCACACAGAGAAAGACACTTATCATAAGATATCACTTAGAGAGGGAATGTAAAACCCGCTACACTTGAACTGAATTACAAAACAGAACAGAGTCACACGTTCAGAAAACACACTATGGCTGCTGAACGGGAAAGGTGAGGTGGGGTGATGCATAAAACAAGGGTTTCAAATTAGCTCAGATACCGTTCCATAAACCCAATATGTAAGAGACAAGACCTATTCCTTTTTCAGTGAACTGGACTCAACACCCCCTATTCACCGCACAAGAATATATCTGACTAGTAAGAATCTTCAAACCTATGTATTGATATCTCTCTGTAAGTGAGTCAAGGGGGTGTAAAGCGGCATAAACACAGCCGTGAAAAGCAGCTAAACCCCATTATAAAAATAAATTACTTTTCAAAACCCGTGAAACAAAGGCAGTGAAAGAGAGAGAAATTCTTACAAAATTCGTTCAGGGGCTGTGATGCAACCTGGATTGACCATATCTAGACCCACAGCTGATTGAGACATAAGGGTGGACACTCTTGGGGCTGAGAGGTTCGGTGAGGTTGGGTGAGCCAACGCAGACCCTTTCAAGTAATACTGCATGGTATCCATCCCATGGGTCCCAAATCTCCAGGTTCAAGGGCATCTTCCTACGTTGAAAACAGGCATGAGAAACCCAGAAGATGGTACACCGTGTGATCCGGAAAGGTTTCTAAAACGCACCTCATTTCTCATCTCCTTTGCTCGGGTTCGCCATTCCAGCCGATTTACTAGCCATCTCCCTCCTTGGAGAATCAGCACCTTTAACCTCCTGTTCCGTACAGGTTGCAATTTGTCCTGAGGATGAACGGGAAGAGGGGGAACCAATGAGAGACTAGCTCTAGGTGTTGGGACAGGCACAGGTCACTCTATTTTCCCATCAGGAAGAAGAATTAAGCACAAGCTCAGCCTGCCCCCCAGAACCAGAAGAGGGCCTGAAGCAATCCTGCGCTTTGGCGGCCAGCTCCCAAAAAAGCGAGTTGAAAAATGGAGCTCAGGGGCACTGCAATTCACAAACCTGCAGAGTTTTAAATGATACCTCTCGTCCACAAATATATTAAGGGAAGGCAACGAAGAGGCTTTGAAAGCAAGGCAGAATTGCAGGAAACAGATTTCAGGAGGTAGATTCGAATCGCCTTGAAAGCACATGAAAAGCGGCAAAACGTGGACAATGATGCCCTTGGCCAAAAAGGGCGTATGCGTTTTTTCCTGAATATATTCAGGAAAAAACGCATACGCCCTTTTTGGCCAACCAAGCAACCTGGAAAGGCCAATCAGCGCTCCAAAGAAGTCTCGCTTCCCAGCGGGCAAAAGGGCCATGCGGAAAAAAGTGTCCAAACCAGAAATGCAGGACCGGCCATGGAGAAATGGGAGCCTTGCTACGCTGATGGGTGGGATGTAAATTGCCAACAGCCACTCTGGAGAAGTGTACGGTGTGTTCTGAAACATCTAAAAAACACAGCTTGGAGAGCATAGGGCACTTCCACTCATGGGCGTATAAATTGGGAAAACTAAAAATCAGCAAGACACAGGCACCCCAAAGTTTAGGGCTGCTCTGTTGACAAGAACCCCCACTTCATTACACCTTAAATATCCTAGGAAAGAGAAAAATGGATAAAGAAGTGGTGGTCCTCATGTACAATTGAATATCACTCAGCCATGAAATCCACGTCATAAGGCTAGTAGCAGCACGATGAGTGGATTTAGGTACGACGATTCTAAGTGAAATAAGTCACACAGAGAAAGACACTTATCATAAGATATCACTTAGAGAGGGAATGTAAAAACCGCTACACTTGAACTGAATTACAAAACAGAACAGAGTCACACGTTCAGAAAACACACTATGGCTGCTGAACGGGAAAGGTGAAGTGGGGTGATGCATAAAACAAGGGTTTCAAATTAGCTCCGATACCGTTCCATAAACCCAATATGTAAGAGACAAGACCTATTCCTTTTTCAGTGAACTGGACTCAACACCCCCTATTCACCGCACAAGAATATATCTGACTAGTAAGAATCTTCAAACCTATGTATTGATATCTCTCTGTAAGTGAGTCAAGGGGGTGTAAAGCGGCATAAACACAGCCGTGAAAAGCAGCTAAACCCCATTATAAAAATAAATTACTTTTCAAAACCCGTGAAACAAAGGCAGTGAAAGAGAGAGAAATTCTTACAAAATTCGTTCAGGGGCTGTGATGCAACCTGGATTGACCATATCTAGACCCACAGCTGATTGAGACATAAGGGTGGACACTCTTGGGGCTGAGAGGTTCGGTGAGGTTGGGTGAGCCAACGCAGACCCTTTCAAGTAATACTGCATGGTACCCATCCCATGGGTCCCAAATCTCCAGGTTCAAGGGCATCTTCCTACGTCGAAAACAGGCATGAGAAACCCAGAAGATGGTACACCGTGTGATCGGGAAAGGTTTCTAAAACGCACCTCATTTCTCATCTCCTTTGCTCGGGTTCGCCATTCCAGCCGATTTACTAGCCATCTCCCTCCTTGGAGAATCAGCACCTTTAACCTCCTGTTCCGTACAGGTTGCAATTTGTCCTGAGGATGAACGGGAAGAGGGGGAACCAATGAGAGACTAGCTCTAGGTGTTGGGACAGGCACAGGTCACTCTATTTTCCCATCAGGAAGAAGAATTAAGCACAAGCTCAGCCTGCCCCCCAGAACCAGAAGAGGGCCTGAAGCAATCCTGCGCTTTGGCGGCCAGCTCCCAAAAAAGCGAGTTGAAAAATGGAGCTCAGGGGCACTGCAATTCACAAACCTGCAGAGTTTTAAATGATACCTCTCGTCCACAAATATATTAAGGGAAGGCAACGAAGAGGCTTTGAAAGCAAGGCAGAATTGCAGGAAACAGATTTCAGGAGGTAGATTCGAATCGCCTTGAAAGCACATGAAAAGCGGCAAAACGTGGACAATGATGCCCTTGGCCAAAAAGGGCGTATGCGTTTTTTCCTGAATATATTCAGGAAAAAACGCATACGCCCTTTTTGGCCAACCAAGCAACCTGGAAAGGCCAATCAGCGCTCCAAAGAAGTCTCGCTTCCCAGCGGGCAAAAGGGCCATGCGGAAAAAAGTGTCCAAACCAGAAATGCAGGACCGGCCATGGAGAAATGGGAGCCTTGCTACGCTGATGGGTGGGATGTAACTTGCCAACAGCCACTCTGGAGAAGTGTACGGTGTGTTCTGAAACATCTAAAAAACACAGCTTGGAGAGCATAGGGCACTTCCACTCATGGGCGTATAAATTGGGAAAACTAAAAATCAGCAAGACACAGGCACCCCAAAGTTTAGGGCTGCTCTGTTGACAAGAACCCCCACTTCATTACACCTTAAATATCCTAGGAAAGAGAAAAATGGATAAAGAAGTGGTGGTCCTCATGTACAATGGAATATCACTCAGCCATGAAATCCACGTCATAAGGCTAGTAGCAGCACGATGAGTGGATTTAGGTACGACGATTCTAAGTGAAATAAGTCACACAGAGAAAGACACTTATCATAAGATATCACTTAGAGAGGGAATGTAAAAACCGCTACACTTGAACTGAATTACAAAACAGAACAGAGTCACACGTTCAGAAAACACACTATGGCTGCTGAACGGGAAAGGTGAGGTGGGGTGATGCATAAAACAAGGGTTTCAAATTAGCTCCGATACCGTTCCATAAACCCAATATGTAAGAGACAAGACCTATTCCTTTTTCAGTGAACTGGACTCAACACCCCCTATTCACCGCACAAGAATATATCTGACTAGTAAGAATCTTCAAACCTATGTATTGATATCTCTCTGTAAGTGAGTCAAGGGGGTGTAAAGCGGCATAAACACAGCCGTGAAAAGCAGCTAAACCCCATTATAAAAATAAATTACTTTTCAAAACCCGTGAAACAAAGGCAGTGAAAGAGAGAGAAATTCTTACAAAATTCGTTCAGGGGCTGTGATGCAACCTGGATTGACCATATCTAGACCCACAGCTGATTGAGACATAAGGGTGGACACTCTTGGGGCTGAGAGGTTCGGTGAGGTTGGGTGAGCCAACGCAGACCCTTTCAAGTAATACTGCATGGTACCCATCCCATGGGTCCCAAATCTCCAGGTTCAAGGGCATCTTCCTACGTCGAAAACAGGCATGAGAAACCGAGAAGATGGTACACCGTGTGATCGGGAAAGGTTTCTAAAACGCACCTCATTTCTCATCTCCTTTGCTCGGGTTCGCCATTCCAGCCGATTTACTAGCCATCTCCCTCCTTGGAGAATCAGCACCTTTAACCTCCTGTTCCGTACAGGTTGCAATTTGTCCTGAGGATGAACGGGAAGAGGGGGAACCAATGAGAGACTAGCTCTAGGTGTTGGGACAGGCACAGGTCACTCTATTTTCCCATCAGGAAGAAGAATTAAGCACAAGCTCAGCCTGCCCCCCAGAACCAGAAGAGGGCCTGAAGCAATCCTGCGCTTTGGCGGCCAGCTCCCAAAAAAGCGAGTTGAAAAATGGAGCTCAGGGGCACTGCAATTCACAAACCTGCAGAGTTTTAAATGATACCTCTCGTCCACAAATATATTAAGGGAAGGCAACGAAGAGGCTTTGAAAGCAAGGCAGAATTGCAGGAAACAGATTTCAGGAGGTAGATTCGAATCGCCTTGAAAGCACATGAAAAGCGGCAAAACGTGGACAATGATGCCCTTGGCCAAAAAGGGCGTATGCGTTTTTTCCTGAATATATTCAGGAAAAAACGCATACGCCCTTTTTGGCCAACCAAGCAACCTGGAAAGGCCAATCAGCGCTCCAAAGAAGTCTCGCTTCCCAGCGGGCAAAAGGGCCATGCGGAAAAAAGTGTCCAAACCAGAAATGCAGGACCGGCCATGGAGAAATGGGAGCCTTGCTACGCTGATGGGTGGGATGTAACTTGCCAACAGCCACTCTGGAGAAGTGTACGGTGTGTTCTGAAACATCTAAAAAACACAGCTTGGAGAGCATAGGGCACTTCCACTCATGGGCGTATAAATTGGGAAAACTAAAAATCAGCAAGACACAGGCACCCCAAAGTTTAGGGCTGCTCTGTTGACAAGAACCCCCACTTCATTACACCTTAAATATCCTAGGAAAGAGAAAAATGGATAAAGAAGTGGTGGTCCTCATGTACAATGGAATATCACTCAGCCATGAAATCCACGTCATAAGGCTAGTAGCAGCACGATGAGTGGATTTAGGTACGACGATTCTAAGTGAAATAAGTCACACAGAGAAAGACACTTATCATAAGATATCACTTAGAGAGGGAATGTAAAAACCGCTACACTTGAACTGAATTACAAAACAGAACAGAGTCACACGTTCAGAAAACACACTATGGCTGCTGAACGGGAAAGGTGAGGTGGGGTGATGCATAAAACAAGGGTTTCAAATTAGCTCCGATACCGTTCCATAAACCCAATATGTAAGAGACAAGACCTATTCCTTTTTCAGTGAACTGGACTCAACACCCCCTATTCACCGCACAAGAATATATCTGACTAGTAAGAATCTTCAAACCTATGTATTGATATCTCTCTGTAAGTGAGTCAAGGGGGTGTAAAGCGGCATAAACACAGCCGTGAAAAGCAGCTAAACCCCATTATAAAAATAAATTACTTTTCAAAACCCGTGAAACAAAGGCAGTGAAAGAGAGAGAAATTCTTACAAAATTCGTTCAGGGGCTGTGATGCAACCTGGATTGACCATATCTAGACCCACAGCTGATTGAGACATAAGGGTGGACACTCTTGGGGCTGAGAGGTTCGGTGAGGTTGGGTGAGCCAACGCAGACCCTTTCAAGTAATACTGCATGGTACACATCCCATGGGTCCCAAATCTCCAGGTTCAAGGGCATCTTCCTACGTCGAAAACAGGCATGAGAAACCCAGAAGATGGTACACCGTGTGATCGGGAAAGGTTTCTAAAACTCACCTCATTTCTCATCTCCTTTGCTCGGGTTCGCCATTCCAGCCGATTTACTAGCCATCTCCCTCCTTGGAGAATCAGCACCTTTAACCTCCTGTTCCGTACAGGTTGCAATTTGTCCTGAGGATGAACGGGAAGAGGGGGAACCAATGAGAGACTAGCTCTAGGTGTTGGGACAGGCACAGGTCACTCTATTTTCCCATCAGGAAGAAGAATTAAGCACAAGCTCAGCCTGCCCCCCAGAACCAGAAGAGTGCCTGAAGCAATCCTGCGCTTTGGCGGCCAGCTCCCAAAAAAGCGAGTTGAAAAATGGAGCTCAGGGGCACTGCAATTCACAAACCTGCAGAGTTTTAAATGATACCTCTCGTCCACAAATATATTAAGGGAAGGCAACGAAGAGGCTTTGAAAGTAAGGCAGAATTGCAGGAAACAGATTTCAGGAGGTAGATTCGAATCGCCTTGAAAGCACATGAAAAGCGGCAAAACGTGGACAATGATGCCCTTGGCCAAAAAGGGCGTATGCGTTTTTTCCTGAATATATTCAGGAAAAAACGCATACGCCCTTTTTGGCCAACCAAGCAACCTGGAAAGGCCAATCAGCGCTCCAAAGAAGTCTCGCTTCCCAGCGGGCAAAAGGGCCATGCGGAAAAAAGTGTCCAAACCAGAAATGCAGGACCGGCCATGGAGAAATGGGAGCCTTGCTACGCTGATGGGTGGGATGTAACTTGCCAACAGCCACTCTGGAGAAGTGTACGGTGTGTTCTGAAACATCTAAAAAACACAGCTTGGAGAGCATAGGGCACTTCCACTCATGGGCGTATAAATTGGGAAAACTAAAAATCAGCAAGACACAGGCACCCCAAAGTTTAGGGCTGCTCTGTTGACAAGAACCCCCACTTCATTACACCTTAAATATCCTAGGAAAGAGAAAAATGGATAAAGAAGTGGTGGTCCTCATGTACAATGGAATATCACTCAGCCATGAAATCCACGTCATAAGGCTAGTAGCAGCACGATGAGTGGATTTAGGTACGACGATTCTAAGTGAAATAAGTCACACAGAGAAAGACACTTATCATAAGATATCACTTAGAGAGGGAATGTAAAAACCGCTACACTTGAACTGAATTACAAAACAGAACAGAGTCACACGTTCAGAAAACACACTATGGCTGCTGAACGGGAAAGGTGAGGTGGGGTGATGCATAAAACAAGGGTTTCAAATTAGCTCCGATACCGTTCCATAAACCCAATATGTAAGAGACAAGACCTATTCCTTTTTCAGTGAACTGGACTCAACACCCCCTATTCACCGCACAAGAATATATCTGACTAGTAAGAATCTTCAAACCTATGTATTGATATCTCTCTGTAAGTGAGTCAAGGGGGTGTAAAGCGGCATAAACACAGCCGTGAAAAGCAGCTAAACCCCATTATAAAAATAAATTACTTTTCAAAACCCGTGAAACAAAGGCAGTGAAAGAGAGAGAAATTCTTACAAAATTCGTTCAGGGGCTGTGATGCAACCTGGATTGACCATATCTAGACCCACAGCTGATTGAGACATAAGGGTGGACACTCTTGGGGCTGAGAGGTTCGGTGAGGTTGGGTGAGCCAACGCAGACCCTTTCAAGTAATACTGCATGGTACCCATCCCATGGGTCCCAAATCTCCAGGTTCAAGGGCATCTTCCTACGTCGAAAACAGGCATGAGAAACCCAGAAGATGGTACACCGTGTGATCGGGAAAGGTTTCTAAAACGCACCTCATTTCTCATCTCCTTTGCTCGGGTTCGCCATTCCAGCCGATTTACTAGCCATCTCCCTCCTTGGAGAATCAGCACCTTTAACCTCCTGTTCCGTACAGGTTGCAATTTGTCCTGAGGATGAACGGGAAGAGGGGGAACCAATGAGAGACTAGCTCTAGGTGTTGGGACAGGCACAGGTCACTCTATTTTCCCATCAGGAAGAAGAATTAAGCACAAGCTCAGCCTGCCCCCCAGAACCAGAAGAGGGCCTGAAGCAATCCTGCGCTTTGGCGGCCAGCTCCCAAAAAAGCGAGTTGAAAAATGGAGCTCAGGGGCACTGCAATTCACAAACCTGCAGAGTTTTAAATGATACCTCTCGTCCACAAATATATTAAGGGAAGGCAACGAAGAGGCTTTGAAAGCAAGGCAGAATTGCAGGAAACAGATTTCAGGAGGTAGATTCGAATCGCCTTGAAAGCACATGAAAAGCGGCAAAACGTGGACAATGATGCCCTTGGCCAAAAAGGGCGTATGCGTTTTTTCCTGAATATATTCAGGAAAAAACGCATACGCCCTTTTTGGCCAACCAAGCAACCTGGAAAGGCCAATCAGCGCTCCAAAGAAGTCTCGCTTCCCAGCGGGCAAAAGGGCCATGCGGAAAAAAGTGTCCAAACCAGAAATGCAGGACCGGCCATGGAGAAATGGGAGCCTTGCTACGCTGATGGGTGGGATGTAACTTGCCAACAGCCACTCTGGAGAAGTGTACGGTGTGTTCTGAAACATCTAAAAAACACAGCTTGGAGAGCATAGGGCACTTCCACTCATGGGCGTATAAATTGGGAAAACTAAAAATCAGCAAGACACAGGCACCCCAAAGTTTAGGGCTGCTCTGTTGACAAGAACCCCCACTTCATTACACCTTAAATATCCTAGGAAAGAGAAAAATGGATAAAGAAGTGGTGGTCCTCATGTAAAATGGAATATCACTCAGCCATGAAATCCACGTCATAAGGCTAGTAGCAGCACGATGAGTGGATTTAGGTACGACGATTCTAAGTGAAATAAGTCACACAGAGAAAGACACTTATCATAAGATATCACTTAGAGAGGGAATGTAAAAACCGCTACACTTGAACTGAATTACAAAACAGAACAGAGTCACACGTTCAGAAAACACACTATGGCTGCTGAACGGGAAAGGTGAGGTGGGGTGATGCATAAAACAAGGGTTTCAAATTAGCTCCGATACCGTTCCATAAACCCAATATGTAAGAGACAAGACCTATTCCTTTTTCAGTGAACTGGACTCAACACCCCCTATTCACCGCACAAGAATATATCTGACTAGTAAGAATCTTCAAACCTATGTATTGATATCTCTCTGTAAGTGAGTCAAGGGGGTGTAAAGCGGCATAAACACAGCCGTGAAAAGCAGCTAAACCCCATTATAAAAATAAATTACTTTTCAAAACCCGTGAAACAAAGGCAGTGAAAGAGAGAGAAATTCTTACAAAATTCGTTCAGGGGCTGTGATGCAACCTGGATTGACCATATCTAGACCCACAGCTGATTGAGACATAAGGGTGGACACTCTTGGGGCTGAGAGGTTCGGTGAGGTTGGGTGAGCCAACGCAGACCCTTTCAAGTAATACTGCATGGTACCCATCCCATGGGTCCCAAATCTCCAGGTTCAAGGGCATCTTCCTACGTCGAAAACAGGCATGAGAAACCCAGAAGATGGTACACCGTGTGATCGGGAAAGGTTTCTAAAACGCACCTCATTTCTCATCTCCTTTGCTCGGGTTCGCCATTCCAGCCGATTTACTAGCCATCTCCCTCCTTGGAGAATCAGCACCTTTAACCTCCTGTTCCGTACAGGTTGCAATTTGTCCTGAGGATGAACGGGAAGAGGGGGAACCAATGAGAGACTAGCTCTAGGTGTTGGGACAGGCACAGGTCACTCTATTTTCCCATCAGGAAGAAGAATTAAGCACAAGCTCAGCCTGCCCCCCAGAACCAGAAGAGGGCCTGAAGCAATCCTGCGCTTTTGCGGCCAGCTCCCAAAAAAGCGAGTTGAAAAATGGAGCTCAGGGGCACTGCAATTCACAAACCTGCAGAGTTTTAAATGATACCTCTCGTCCACAAATATATTAAGGGAAGGCAACGAAGAGGCTTTGAAAGCAAGGCAGAATTGCAGGAAACAGATTTCAGGAGGTAGATTCGAATCGCCTTGAAAGCACATGAAAAGCGGCAAAACGTGGACAATGATGCCCTTGGCCAAAAAGGGCGTATGCGTTTTTTCCTGAATATATTCAGGAAAAAACGCATACGCCCTTTTTGGCCAACCAAGCAACCTGGAAAGGCCAATCAGCGCTCCAAAGAAGTCTCGCTTCCCAGCGGGCAAAAGGGCCATGCGGAAAAAAGTGTCCAAACCAGAAATGCAGGACCGGCCATGGAGAAATGGGAGCCTTGCTACGCTGATGGGTGGGATGTAAATTGCCAACAGCCACTCTGGAGAAGTGTACGGTGTGTCCTGAAACATCTAAAAAACACAGCTTGGAGAGCATAGGGCACTTCCACTCATGGCCGTATAAATTGGGAAAACTAAAAATCAGCAAGACACAGGCACCCCAAAGTTTAGGGCTGCTCTGTTGACAAGAACCCCCACTTCATTACACCTGAAATATCCTAGGAAAGAGAAAAATGGATAAAGAAGTTGTGGTCCTCCTGTACAATGGAATATCACTCAGCCATGAAATCAACGTCATAAGGCTAGTAGCAGCACGATGAGTGGATTTAGGTACGACGATTCTAAGTGAAATAAGTCACACAGAAAAAGACACTTATCATAAGATATCACTTCTAGAGGGAATGTAAAAACCGCTACACTTGAACTGAATTACAAAACAGAACAGAGTCACACGTTTAGGAAACACACTATGGCTGCTGAACGGGAAAGGTGAGGTGGGGTGATGCATAAAACAAGGGTTTCAAATTAGCTCCGATACCGTTCCATAAACCCAATATGTAAGAGACAAGACCTATTCCTTGCTCAGTGAACTGGACTCAACACCCCCTATTCACCGCACAAGAATATATCTGACTAGTAAGAATCTTCAAACCTATGTATTGATATCTCTCTGTAAGTGAGTCAAGGGGGTGTAAAGCGGCATAAACACAGCCGTGAAAAGCAGCTAAACCCCATTATAAAAATAAATTACTTTTCAAAACCCGTGAAACAAAGACAGTGAAAGAGAGAGAAATTCTTACAAAATTCGTTCAGGGGCTGTGATGCAACCTGGATTGACCAAATCTAGACCCACAGCTGATTGAGACATAAGGGTGGACACTCTTGGGGCTGAGAGGTTCGGTGAGGTTGGGTGAGCCAACGCAGACCCTTTCAAGTAATACTGCATGGTACCCATCCCATGGGTCCCAAATCTCCAGGTTCAAGGGCATCTTCCTACGTCGAAAACAGGCATGAGAAACCCAGAAGATGGTACACCGTGTGATCGGGAAAGGTTTCTAAAACGCACCTCATTTCTCATCTCCTTTGCTCGGGTTCGCCATTCCAGCCGATTTACTAGCCATCTCCCTCCTTGGAGAATCAGCACCTTTAACCTCCTGTTCCGTACAGGTTGCAATTTGTCCTGAGGATGAACGGGAAGAGGGGGAACCAATGAGAGACTAGCTCTAGGTGTTGGGACAGGCACAGGTCACTCTATTTTCCCATCAGGAAGAAGAATTAAGCACAAGCTCAGCCTGCCCCCCAGAACCAGAAGAGGGCCTGAAGCAATCCTGCGCTTTTGCGGCCAGCTCCCAAAAAAGCGAGTTGAAAAATGGAGCTCAGGGGCACTGCAATTCACAAACCTGCAGAGTTTTAAATGATACCTCTCGTCCACAAATATATTAAGGGAAGGCAACGAAGAGGCTTTGAAAGCAAGGCAGAATTGCAGGAAACAGATTTCAGGAGGTAGATTCGAATCGCCTTGAAAGCACATGAAAAGCGGCAAAACGTGGACAATGATGCCCTTGGCCAAAAAGGGCGTATGCGTTTTTTCCTGAATATATTCAGGAAAAAACGCATACGCCCTTTTTGGCCAACCAAGCAACCTGGAAAGGCCAATCAGCGCTCCAAAGAAATCTCGCTTCCCAGCGGGCAAAAGGGCCATGCGGAAAAAAGTGTCCAAACCAGAAATGCAGGACCGGCCATGGAGAAATGGGAGCCTTGCTACGCTGATGGGTGGGATGTAAATTGCCAACAGCCACTCTGGAGAAGTGTACGGTGTGTCCTGAAACATCTAAAAAACACAGCTTGGAGAGCATAGGGCACTTCCACTCATGGCCGTATAAATTGGGAAAACTAAAAATCAGCAAGACACAGGCACCCCAAAGTTTAGGGCTGCTCTGTTGACAAGAACCCCCACTTCATTACACCTGAAATATCCTAGGAAAGAGAAAAATGGATAAAGAAGTTGTGGTCCTCCTGTACAATGGAATATCACTCAGCCATGAAATCCACGTCATAAGGCTAGTAGCAGCACGATGAGTGGATTTAGGTACGACGATTCTAAGTGAAATAAGTCACACAGAAAAAGACACTTATCATAAGATATCACTTCTAGAGGGAATGTAAAAACCGCTACACTTGAACTGAATTACAAAACAGAACAGAGTCACACGTTTAGGAAACACACTATGGCTGCTGAACGGGAAAGGTGAGGTGGGGTGATGCATAAAACAAGGGTTTCAAATTAGCTCAGATACCGTTCCATAAACCCAATATGTAAGAGACAAGACCTATTCCTTGCTCAGTGAACTGGACTCAACACCCCCTATTCACCGCACAAGAATATATCTGACTAGTAAGAATCTTCAAACCTATGTATTGATATCTCTCTGTAAGTGAGTCAAGGGGGTGTAAAGCGGCATAAACACAGCCGTGAAAAGCAGCTAAACCCCATTATAAAAATAAATTACTTTTCAAAACCCGTGAAACAAAGACAGTGAAAGAGAGAGAAATTCTTACAAAATTCGTTCAGGGGCTGTGATGCAACCTGGATTGACCAAATCTAGACCCACAGCTGATTGAGACATAAGGGTGGACACTCTTGGGGCTGAGAGGTTCGGTGAGGTTGGGTGAGCCAACGCAGACCCTTTCAAGTAATACTGCATGGTACCCATCCCATGGGTCCCAAATCTCCAGGTTCAAGGGCATCTTCCTACGTCGAAAACAGGCATGAGAAACCCACAAGATGGTACACCGTGTGATCGGGAAAGGTTTCTAAAACGCACCTCATTTCTCATCTCCTTTGCTCGGGTTCGCCATTCCAGCCGATTTACTAGCCATCTCCCTCCTTGGAGAATCAGCACCTTTAACCTCCTGTTCCGTACACGTTGCAATTTGTCCTGAGGATGAACGGGAAGAGGGGGAACCAATGAGAGACTAGCTCTAGGTGTTGGGACAGGCACAGGTCACTCTATTTTCCCATCAGGAAGAAGAATTAAGCACAAGCTCAGCCTGCCCCCCAGAACCAGAAGAGGGCCTGAAGCAATCCTGCGCTTTTGCGGCCAGCTCCCAAAAAAGCGAGTTGAAAAATGGAGCTCAGGGGCACTGCAATTCACAAACCTGCAGAGTTTTAAATGATACCTCTCGTCCACAAATATATTAAGGGAAGGCAACGAAGAGGCTTTGAAAGCAAGGCAGAATTGCAGGAAACAGATTTCAGGAGGTAGATTCGAATCGCCTTGAAAGCACATGAAAAGCGGCAAAACGTGGACAATGATGCCCTTGGCCAAAAAGGGCGTATGCGTTTTTTCCTGAATATATTCAGGAAAAAACGCATACGCCCTTTTTGGCCAACCAAGCAACCTGGAAAGGCCAATCAGCGCTCCAAAGAAGTCTCGCTTCCCAGCGGGCAAAAGGGCCATGCGGAAAAAAGTGTCCAAACCAGAAATGCAGGACCGGCCATGGAGAAATGGGAGCCTTGCTACGCTGATGGGTGGGATGTAAATTGCCAACAGCCACTCTGGAGAAGTGTACGGTGTGTCCTGAAACATCTAAAAAACACAGCTTGGAGAGCATAGGGCACTTCCACTCATGGCCGTATAAATTGGGAAAACTAAAAATCAGCAAGACACAGGCACCCCAAAGTTTAGGGCTGCTCTGTTGACAAGAACCCCCACTTCATTACACCTGAAATATCCTAGGAAAGAGAAAAATGGATAAAGAAGTTGTGGTCCTCCTGTACAATGGAATATCACTCAGCCATGAAATCCACGTCATAAGGCTAGTAGCAGCACGATGAGTGGATTTAGGTACGACGATTCTAAGTGAAATAAGTCACACAGAAAAAGACACTTATCATAAGATATCAATTCTAGAGGGAATGTAAAAACCGCTACACTTGAACTGAATTACAAAACAGAACAGAGTCACACGTTTAGGAAACACACTATGGCTGCTGAACGGGAAAGGTGAGGTGGGGTGATGCATAAAACAAGGGTTTCAAATTAGCTCAGATACCGTTCCATAAACCCAATATGTAAGAGACAAGACCTATTCCTTGCTCAGTGAACTGGACTCAACACCCCCTATTCACCGCACAAGAATATATCTGACTAGTAAGAATCTTCAAACCTATGTATTGATATCTCTCTGTAAGTGAGTCAAGGGGGTGTAAAGCGGCATAAACACAGCCGTGAAAAGCAGCTAAACCCCATTATAAAAATAAATTACTTTTCAAAACCCGTGAAACAAAGACAGTGAAAGAGAGAGAAATTCTTACAAAATTCGTTCAGGGGCTGTGATGCAACCTGGATTGACCAAATCTAGACCCACAGCTGATTGAGACATAAGGGTGGACACTCTTGGGGCTGAGAGGTTCGGTGAGGTTGGGTGAGCCAACGCAGACCCTTTCAAGTAATACTGCATGGTACCCATCCCATGGGTCCCAAATCTCCAGGTTCAAGGGCATCTTCCTACGTCGAAAACAGGCATGAGAAACCCAGAAGATGGTACACCGTGTGATCGGGAAAGGTTTCTAAAACGCACCTCATTTCTCATCTCCTTTGCTCGGGTTCGCCATTCCAGCCGATTTACTAGCCATCTCCCTCCTTGGAGAATCAGCACCTTTAACCTCCTGTTCCGTACAGGTTGCAATTTGTCCTGAGGATGAACGGGAAGAGGGGGAACCAATGAGAGACTAGCTCTAGGTGTTGGGACAGGCACAGGTCACTCTATTTTCCCATCAGGAAGAAGAATTAAGCACAAGCTCAGCCTGCCCCCCAGAACCAGAAGAGGGCCTGAAGCAATCCTGCGCTTTTGCGGCCAGCTCCCAAAAAAGCGAGTTGAAAAATGGAGCTCAGGGGCACTGCAATTCACAAACCTGCAGAGTTTTAAATGATACCTCTCGTCCACAAATATATTAAGGGAAGGCAACGAAGAGGCTTTGAAAGCAAGGCAGAATTGCAGGAAACAGATTTCAGGAGGTAGATTCGAATCGCCTTGAAAGCACATGAAAAGCGGCAAAACGTGGACAATGATGCCCTTGGCCAAAAAGGGCGTATGCGTTTTTTCCTGAATATATTCAGGAAAAAACGCATACGCCCTTTTTGGCCAACCAAGCAACCTGGAAAGGCCAATCAGCGCTCCAAAGAAGTCTCGCTTCCCAGCGGGCAAAAGGGCCATGCGGAAAAAAGTGTCCAAACCAGAAATGCAGGACCGGCCATGGAGAAATGGGAGCCTTGCTACGCTGATGGGTGGGATGTAAATTGCCAACAGCCACTCTGGAGAAGTGTACGGTGTGTCCTGAAACATCTAAAAAACACAGCTTGGAGAGCATAGGGCACTTCCACTCATGGCCGTATAAATTGGGAAAACTAAAAATCAGCAAGACACAGGCACCCCAAAGTTTAGGGCTGCTCTGTTGACAAGAACCCCCACTTCATTACACCTGAAATATCCTAGGAAAGAGAAAAATGGATAAAGAAGTTGTGGTCCTCCTGTACAATGGAATATCACTCAGCCATGAAATCCACGTCATAAGGCTAGTAGCAGCACGATGAGTGGATTTAGGTACGACGATTCTAAGTGAAATAAGTCACACAGAAAAAGACACTTATCATAAGATATCACTTCTAGAGGGAATGTAAAAACCGCTACACTTGAACTGAATTACAAAACAGAACAGAGTCACACCTTTAGGAAACACACTATGGCTGCTGAACGGGAAAGGTGAGGTGGGGTGATGCATAAAACAAGGGTTTCAAATTAGCTCAGATACCGTTCCATAAACCCAATATGTAAGAGACAAGACCTATTCCTTGCTCAGTGAACTGGACTCAACACCCCCTATTCACCGCACAAGAATATATCTGACTAGTAAGAACCTTCAAACCTATGTATTGATATCTCTCTGTAAGTGAGTCAAGGGGGTGTAAAGCGGCATAAACACAGCCGTGAAAAGCAGCTAAACCCCATTATAAAAATAAATTACTTTTCAAAACCCGTGAAACAAAGACAGTGAAAGAGAGAGAAATTCTTACAAAATTCGTTCAGTGGCTGTGATGCAACCTGGATTGACCATATCTAGACCCACAGCTGATTGAGACATAAGGGTGGACACTCTTGGGGCTGAGAGGTTCGGTGAGGTTCGGTGAGCCAACGCAGACCCTTTCAAGTAATACTGCATGGTACCCATCCCATGGGTCCCAAATCTCCAGGTTCAAGGGCATCTTCCTACATCGAAAACAGGCATTAGAAACCCAGAAGATGGTACACCGTGTGATCGGGAAAGGTTTCTAAAACGCACCTCATTTCTCATCTCCTTTGCTCGGGTTCGCCATTCCAGCCGATTTACTAGCCATCTCCCTCCTTGGAGAATCAGCACCTTTAACCTCCTGTTCCGTACAGGTTGCAATTTGTCCTGAGGATGAACGGGAAGAGGGGGAACCAATGAGAGACTAGCTCTAGGTGTTGGGACAGGCACAGGTCACTCTATTTTCCCATCAGGAAGAAGAATTAAGCACAAGCTCAGCCTGCCCCCCAGAACCAGAAGAGGGCCTGAAGCAATCCTGCGCTTTTGCGGCCAGCTCCCAAAAAAGCGAGTTGAAAAATGGAGCTCAGGGGCACTGCAATTCACAAACCTGCAGAGTTTTAAATGATACCTCTCGTCCACAAATATATTAAGGGAAGGCAACGAAGAGGCTTTGAAAGCAAGGCAGAATTGCAGGAAACAGATTTCAGGAGGTAGATTCGAATCGCCTTGAAAGCACATGAAAAGCGGCAAAACGTGGACAATGATGCCCTTGTCCAAAAAGGGCGTATGCATTTTTTCCTGAATATATTCAGGAAAAAACGCATACGCCCTTTTTGGCCAACCAAGCAACCTGGAAAGGCCAATCAGCGCTCCAAAGAAGTCTCGCTTCCCAGCGGGCAAAAGGGCCATGCGGAAAAAAGTGTCCAAACCAGAAATGCAGGACCGGCCATGGAGAAATGGGAGCCTTGCTACGCTTATGGGTGGGATGTAAATTGCCAACAGCCACTCTGGAGAAGTGTACGGTGTGTTCTGAAACATCTAAAAAACACAGCTTGGAGAGCATAGGGCACTTCCACTCATGGGCGTATAAATTGGGAAAACTAAAAATCAGCAAGACACAGGCAGCCCAAAGTTTAGGGCTGCTCTGTTGACAAGAACCCCCACTTCATTACACCTGAAATATCCTAGGAAAGAGAAAAATGGATAAAGAAGTTGTGGTCCTCATGTACAATGGAATATCACTCAGCCATGAAATCAACGTCATAAGGCTAGTAGCAGCACGATGAGTGGATTTAGGTACGACGATTCTAAGTGAAATAAGTCACACAGAAAAAGACACTTATCATAAGATATCACTTCTAGAGGGAATGTAAAAACCGCTACACTTGAACTGAATTACAAAACAGAACAGAGTCACACGTTTAGGAAACACACTACGGCTGCTGAACGGGAAAGGTGAGGTGGGGTGATGCATAAAACAAGGGTTTCAAATTAGCTCCGATACCGTTCCATAAACCCAATATGTAAGAGACAAGACCTATTCCTTGCTCAGTGAACTGGACTCAACACCCCCTATTCACCGCACAAGAATATATCTGACTAGTAAGAATCTTCAAACCTATGTATTGATATCTCTCTGTAAGTGAGTCAAGGGGGTGTAAAGCGGCATAAACACAGCCGTGAAAAGCAGCTAAACCCCATTATAAAAATAAATTACTTTTCAAAACCCGTGAAACAAAGACAGTGAAAGAGAGAGAAATTCTTACAAAATTCGTTCAGGGGCTGTGATGCAACCTGGATTGACCAAATCTAGACCCACAGCTGATTGAGACATAAGGGTGGACACTCTTGGGGCTGAGAGGTTCGGTGAGGTTGGGTGAGCCAACGCAGACCCTTTCAAGTAATACTGCATGGTACCCATCCCATGGGTCCCAAATCTCCAGGTTCAAGGGCATCTTCCTACGTCGAAAACAGGCATGAGAAACCCAGAAGATGGTACACCGTGTGATCGGGAAAGGTTTCTAAAACGCACCTCATTTCTCATCTCCTTTGCTCGGGTTCGCCATTCCAGCCGATTTACTAGCCATCTCCCTCCTTGGAGAATCAGCACCTTTAACCTCCTGTTCCGTACAGGTTGCAATTTGTCCTGAGGATGAACGGGAAGAGGGGGAACCAATGAGAGACTAGCTCTAGGTGTTGGGACAGGCACAGGTCACTCTATTTTCCCATCAGGAAGAAGAATTAAGCACAAGCTCAGCCTGCCCCCCAGAACCAGAAGAGGGCCTGAAGCAATCCTGCGCTTTTGCGGCCAGCTCCCAAAAAAGCGAGTTGAAAAATGGAGCTCAGGGGCACTGCAATTCACAAACCTGCAGAGTTTTAAATGATACCTCTCGTCCACAAATATATTAAGGGAAGGCAACGAAGAGGCTTTGAAAGCAAGGCAGAATTGCAGGAAACAGATTTCAGGAGGTAGATTCGAATCGCCTTGAAAGCACATGAAAAGCGGCAAAACGTGGACAATGATGCCCTTGGCCAAAAAGGGCGTATGCGTTTTTTCCTGAATATATTCAGGAAAAAACGCATACGCCCTTTTTGGCCAACCAAGCAACCTGGAAAGGCCAATCAGCGCTCCAAAGAAATCTCGCTTCCCAGCGGGCAAAAGGGCCATGCGGAAAAAAGTGTCCAAACCAGAAATGCAGGACCGGCCATGGAGAAATGGGAGCCTTGCTACGCTGA
Organism: Balaenoptera acutorostrata; assembly: GCF_949987535.1. NCBI lineage: Eukaryota > Metazoa > Chordata > Mammalia > Artiodactyla > Balaenopteridae > Balaenoptera > Balaenoptera acutorostrata. Next base: position 45,248 of record NW_026646180.1, read on the forward strand.
TGGGTGGGATGTAAATTGCCAACAGCCACTCTGGAGAAGTGTACGGTGTGTCCTGAAACATCTAAAAAACACAGCTTGGAGAGCATAGGGCACTTCCACTCATGGCCGTATAAATTGGGAAAACTAAAAATCAGCAAGACACAGGCACCCCAAAGTTTAGGGCTGCTCTGTTGACAAGAACCCCCACTTCATTACACCTGAAATATCCTAGGAAAGAGAAAAATGGATAAAGAAGTTGTGGTCCTCCTGTACAATGGAATATCACTCAGCCATGAAATCCACGTCATAAGGCTAGTAGCAGCACGATGAGTGGATTTAGGTACGACGATTCTAAGTGAAATAAGTCACACAGAAAAAGACACTTATCATAAGATATCACTTCTAGAGGGAATGTAAAAACCGCTACACTTGAACTGAATTACAAAACAGAACAGAGTCACACGTTTAGGAAACACAATATGGCTGCTGAACGGGAAAGGTGAGGTGGGGTGATGCATAAAACAAGGGTTTCAAATTAGCTCAGATACCGTTCCATAAACCCAATATGTAAGAGACAAGACCTATTCCTTGCTCAGTGAACTGGACTCAACACCCCCTATTCACTGCACAAGAATATATCTGACTAGTAAGAATCTTCAAACCTATGTATTGATATCTCTCTGTAAGTGAGTCAAGGGGGTGTAAAGGAGCATAAACACAGCCGTGAAAAGCAGCTAAACCCCATTATAAAAATAAATTACTTTTCAAAACCCGTGAAACAAAGACAGTGAAAGAGAGAGAAATTCTTACAAAATTCGTTCAGGGGCTGTGATGCAACCTGGATTGACCATATCTAGACCCACAGCTGATTGAGACATAAGGGTGGACACTCTTGGGGCTGAGAGGTTCGGTGAGGTTGGGTGAGCCAACGCAGACCCTTTCAAGTAATACTGCATGGTACCCATCCCATGGGTCCCAAATCTCCAGGTTCAAGGGCATCTTCCTACGTCGAAAACAGGCATGAGAAACCCAGAAGATGGTACACCGTGTGATCGGGAAAGGTTTCTAAAACGCACCTCATTTCTCATCTCCTTTGCTCGGGTTCGCCATTCCAGCCGATTTACTAGCCATCTCCCTCCTTGGAGAATCAGCACCTTTAACCTCCTGTTCCGTACAGGTTGCAATTTGTCCTGAGGATGAACGGGAAGAGGGGGAACCAATGAGAGACTAGCTCTAGGTGTTGGGACAGGCACAGGTCACTCTATTTTCCCATCAGGAAGAAGAATTAAGCACAAGCTCAGCCTGCCCCCCAGAACCAGAAGAGGGCCTGAAGCAATCCTGCGCTTTTGCGGCCAGCTCCCAAAAAAGCGAGTTGAAAAATGGAGCTCAGGGGCACTGCAATTCACAAACCTGCAGAGTTTTAAATGATACCTCTCGTCCACAAATATATTAAGGGAAGGCAACGAAGAGGCTTTGAAAGCAAGGCAGAATTGCAGGAAACAGATTTCAGGAGGTAGATTCGAATCGCCTTGAAAGCACATGAAAAGCGGCAAAACGTGGACAATGATGCCCTTGGCCAAAAAGGGCGTATGCGTTTTTTCCTGAATATATTCAGGAAAAAACGCATACGCCCTTTTTGGCCAACCAAGCAACCTGGAAAGGCCAATCAGCGCTCCAAAGAAGTCTCGCTTCCCAGCGGGCAAAAGGGCCATGCGGAAAAAAGTGTCCAAACCAGAAATGCAGGACCGGCCATGGAGAAATGGGAGCCTTGCTACGCTGATGGGTGGGATGTAAATTGCCAACAGCCACTCTGGAGAAGTGTACGGTGTGTTCTGAAACATCTAAAAAACACAGCTTGGAGAGCATAGGGCACTTCCACTCATGGGCGTATAAATTGGGAAAACTAAAAATCAGCAAGACACAGGCACCCCAAAGTTTAGGGCTGCTCTGTTGACAAGAACCCCCACTTCATTACACCTTAAATATCCTAGGAAAGAGAAAAATGGATAAAGAAGTTGGGGTCCTCATGTACAATGGAATATCACTCAGCCATGAAATCAACGTCATAAGGCTAGTAGCAGCACGATGAGTGGATTTAGGTACGACGATTCTAAGTGAAATAAGTCACACAGAAAAAGACACTTATCATAAGATATCACTTCTAGAGGGAATGTAAAAACCGCTACACTTGAACTGAATTACAAAACAGAACAGAGTCACACGTTTAGGAAACACAATATGGCTGCTGAACGGGAAAGGTGAGGTGGGGTGATGCATAAAACAAGGGTTTCAAATTAGCTCAGATACCGTTCCATAAACCCAATATGTAAGAGACAAGACCTATTCCTTGCTCAGTGAACTGGACTCAACACCCCCTATTCACCGCACAAGAATATATCTGACTAGTAAGAATCTTCAAACCTATGTATTGATATCTCTCTGTAAGTGAGTCAAGGGGGTGTAAAGGAGCATAAACACAGCCGTGAAAAGCAGCTAAGCCCCATTATAAAAATAAATTACTTTTCAAAACCCGTGAAACAAAGACAGTGAAAGAGAGAGAAATTCTTACAAAATTCGTTCAGGGGCTGTGATGCAACCTGGATTGACCAAATCTAGACCCACAGCTGATTGAGACATAAGGGTGGACACTCTTGGGGCTGAGAGGTTCGGTGAGGTTGGGTGAGCCAACGCAGACCCTTTCAAGTAATACTGCATGGTACCCATCCCATGGGTCCCAAATCTCCAGGTTCAAGGGCATCTTCCTACGTCGAAAACAGGCATGAGAAACCCAGAAGATGGTACACCGTGTGATCGGGAAAGGTTTCTAAAACGCACCTCATTTCTCATCTCCTTTGCTCGGGTTCGCCATTCCAGCCGATTTACTAGCCATCTCCCTCCTTGGAGAATCAGCACCTTTAACCTCCTGTTCCGTACAGGTTGCAATTTGTCCTGAGGATGAACGGGAAGAGGGGGAACCAATGAGAGACTAGCTCTAGGTGTTGGGACAGGCACAGGTCACTCTATTTTCCCATCAGGAAGAAGAATTAAGCACAAGCTCAGCCTGCCCCCCAGAACCAGAAGAGGGCCTGAAGCAATCCTGCGCTTTTGCGGCCAGCTCCCAAAAAAGCGAGTTGAAAAATGGAGCTCAGGGGCACTGCAATTCACAAACCTGCAGAGTTTTAAATGATACCTCTCGTCCACAAATATATTAAGGGAAGGCAACGAAGAGGCTTTGAAAGCAAGGCAGAATTGCAGGAAACAGATTTCAGGAGGTAGATTCGAATCGCCTTGAAAGCACATGAAAAGCGGCAAAACGTGGACAATGATGCCCTTGGCCAAAAAGGGCGTATGCGTTTTTTCCTGAATATATTCAGGAAAAAACGCATACGCCCTTTTTGGCCAACCAAGCAACCTGGAAAGGCCAATCAGCGCTCCAAAGAAGTCTCGCTTCCCAGCGGGCAAAAGGGCCATGCGGAAAAAAGTGTCCAAACCAGAAATGCAGGACCGGCCATGGAGAAATGGGAGCCTTGCTACGCTGATGGGTGGGATGTAAATTGCCAACAGCCACTCTGGAGAAGTGTACGGTGTGTCCTGAAACATCTAAAAAACACAGCTTGGAGAGCATAGGGCACTTCCACTCATGGCCGTATAAATTGGGAAAACTAAAAATCAGCAAGACACAGGCACCCCAAAGTTTAGGGCTGCTCTGTTGACAAGAACCCCCACTTCATTACACCTTAAATATCCTAGGAAAGAGAAAAATGGATAAAGAAGTTGGGGTCCTCATGTACAATGGAATATCACTCAGCCATGAAATCAACGTCCTAAGGCTAGTAGCAGCACGATGAGTGGATTTAGGTACGACGATTCTAAGTGAAATAAGTCACACAGAAAAAGACACTTATCATAAGATATCACTTCTAGAGGGAATGTAAAAACCGCTACACTTGAACTGAATTACAAAACAGAACAGAGTCACACGTTTAGGAAACACACTATGGCTGCTGAACGGGAAAGGTGAGGTGGGGTGATGCATAAAACAAGGGTTTCAAATTAGCTCAGATACCGTTCCATAAACCCAATATGTAAGAGACAAGACCTATTCCTTTTTCAGTGAACTGGACTCAACACCCCCTATTCACCGCACAAGAATATATCTGACTAGTAAGAATCTTCAAACCTATGTATTGATATCTCTCTGTAAGTGAGTCAAGGGGGTGTAAAGCGGCATAAACACAGCCGTGAAAAGCAGCTAAACCCCATTATAAAAATAAATTACTTTTCAAAACCCGTGAAACAAAGACAGTGAAAGAGAGAGAAATTCTTACAAAATTCGTTCAGGGGCTGTGATGCAACCTGGATTGACCATATCTAGACCCACAGCTGATTGAGACATAAGGGTGGACACTCTTGGGGCTGAGAGGTTCGGTGAGGTTGGGTGAGCCAACGCAGACCCTTTCAAGTAATACTGCATGGTACCCATCCCATGGGTCCCAAATCTCCAGGTTCAAGGGCATCTTCCTACGTCGAAAACAGGCATGAGAAACCCAGAAGATGGTACACCGTGTGATCGGGAAAGGTTTCTAAAACGCACCTCATTTCTCATCTCCTTTGCTCGGGTTCGCCATTCCAGCCGATTTACTAGCCATCTCCCTCCTTGGAGAATCAGCACCTTTAACCTCCTGTTCCGTACAGGTTGCAATTTGTCCTGAGGATGAACGGGAAGAGGGGGAACCAATGAGAGACTAGCTCTAGGTGTTGGGACAGGCACAGGTCACTCTATTTTCCCATCAGGAAGAAGAATTAAGCACAAGCTCAGCCTGCCCCCCAGAACCAGAAGAGGGCCTGAAGCAATCCTGCGCTTTTGCGGCCAGCTCCCAAAAAAGCGAGTTGAAAAATGGAGCTCAGGGGCACTGCAATTCACAAACCTGCAGAGTTTTAAATGATACCTCTCGTCCACAAATATATTAAGGGAAGGCAACGAAGAGGCTTTGAAAGCAAGGCAGAATTGCAGGAAACAGATTTCAGGAGGTAGATTCGAATCGCCTTGAAAGCACATGAAAAGCGGCAAAACGTGGACAATGATGCCCTTGGCCAAAAAGGGCGTATGCGTTTTTTCCTGAATATATTCAGGAAAAAACGCATACGCCCTTTTTGGCCAACCAAGCAACCTGGAAAGGCCAATCAGCGCTCCAAAGAAGTCTCGCTTCCCAGCGGGCAAAAGGGCCATGCGGAAAAAAGTGTCCAAACCAGAAATGCAGGACCGGCCATGGAGAAATGGGAGCCTTGCTACGCTGATGGGTGGGATGTAAATTGCCAACAGCCACTCTGGAGAAGTGTACGGTGTGTTCTGAAACATCTAAAAAACACAGCTTGGAGAGCATAGGGCACTTCCACTCATGGGCGTATAAATTGGGAAAACTAAAAATCAGCAAGACACAGGCACCCCAAAGTTTAGGGCTGCTCTGTTGACAAGAACCCCCACTTCATTACACCTTAAATATCCTAGGAAAGAGAAAAATGGATAAAGAAGTTGGGGTCCTCATGTACAATAGAATATCACTCAGCCATGAAATCAACGTCATAAGGCTAGTAGCAGCACGATGAGTGGATTTAGGTACGACGATTCTAAGTGAAATAAGTCACACAGAAAAAGACACTTATCATAAGATATCACTTCTAGAGGGAATGTAAAAACCGCTACACTTGAACTGAATTACAAAACAGAACAGAGTCACACGTTTAGGAAACACACTATGGCTGCTGAACGGGAAAGGTGAGGTGGGGTGATGCATAAAACAAGGGTTTCAAATTAGCTCAGATACCGTTCCATAAACCCAATATGTAAGAGACAAGACCTATTCCTTTTTCAGTGAACTGGACTCAACACCCCCTATTCACCGCACAAGAATATATCTGACTAGTAAGAATCTTCAAACCTATGTATTGATATCTCTCTGTAAGTGAGTCAAGGGGGTGTAAAGCGGCATAAACACAGCCGTGAAAAGCAGCTAAACCCCATTATAAAAATAAATTACTTTTCAAAACCCGTGAAACAAAGACAGTGAAAGAGAGAGAAATTCTTACAAAATTCGTTCAGGGGCTGTGATGCAACCTGGATTGACCATATCTAGACCCACAGCTGATTGAGACATAAGGGTGGACACTCTTGGGGCTGAGAGGTTCGGTGAGGTTGGGTGAGCCAACGCAGACCCTTTCAAGTAATACTGCATGGTACCCATCCATTGGGTCCCAAATCTCCAGGTTCAAGGGCATCTTCCTACGTCGAAAACAGGCATGAGAAACCCAGAAGATGGTACACCGTGTGATCGGGAAAGGTTTCTAAAACGCACCTCATTTCTCATCTCCTTTGCTTGGGTTCGCCATTCCAGCCGATTTACTAGCCATCTCCCTCCTTGGAGAATCAGCACCTTTAACCTCCTGTTCCGTACAGGTTGCAATTTGTCCTGAGGATGAACGGGAAGAGGGGGAACCAATGAGAGACTAGCTCTAGGGGTTGGGACAGGCACAGGTCACTCTATTTTCCCATCAGGAAGAAGAATTAAGCACAAGCTTAGCCTGCCCCCCAGAACCAGAAGAGGGCCTGAAGCAATCCTGCGCTTTTGCGGCCAGCTCCCAAAAAAGCGAGTTGAAAAATGGAGCTCAGGGGCACTGCAATTCACAAACCTGCAGAGTTTTAAATGATACCTCTCGTCCACAAATATATTAAGGGAAGGCAACGAAGAGGCTTTGAAAGCAAGGCAGAATTGCAGGAAACATTTCAGGAGGTAGATTCGAATCGCCTTGAAAGCACATGAAAAGCGGCAAAACGTGGACAATGATGCCCTTGGCCAAAAAGGGCGTATGCGTTTTTTCCTGAATATATACAGGAAAAAACGCATACGCCCTTTTTGGCCAACCAAGAAACCTGGAAAGGCCAATCAGCGCTCCAAAGAAGTCTCACTTCCCAGCGGGCAAAAGGGCCATGCGGAAAAAAGTGTCCAAACCAGAAATGCAGGACCGGCCATGGAGAAATGGGAGCCTTGCTACGCTGATGGGTGGGATGTAAATTGCCAACAGCCACTCTGGAGAAGTGTACGGTGTGTTCTGAAACATCTAAAAAACACAGCTTGGAGAGCATAGGGCACTTCCACTCATGGGCGTATAAATTGGGAAAACTAAAAATCAGCAAGACACAGGCACCCCAAAGTTTAGGGCTGCTCTGTTGACAAGAACCCCCACTTCATTACACCTGAAATATCCTAGGAAAGAGAAAAATGGATAAAGAAGTTGGGGTCCTCATGTACAATGGAATATCACTCAGCCATGAAATCAACGTCATAAGGCTAGTAGCAGCACGATGAGTGGATTTAGGTACGACGATTCTAAGTGAAATAAGTCACACAGAAAAAGACACTTATCATAAGATATCACTTCTAGAGGGAATGTAAAAACCGCTACACTTGAACTGAATTACAAAACAGAACAGAGTCACACCTTTAGGAAACACACTATGGCTGCTGAACGGGAAAGGTGAGGTGGGGTGATGCATAAAACAAGGGTTTCAAATTAGCTCAGATACCGTTCCATAAACCCAATATGTAAGAGACAAGACCTATTCCTTGCTCAGTGAACTGGACTCAACACCCCCTATTCACCGCACAAGAATATATCTGACTAGTAAGAATCTTCAAACCTATGTATTGATATCTCTCTGTAAGTGAGTCAAGGGGGTGTAAAGGAGCATAAACACAGCCGTGAAAAGCAGCTAAACCCCATTATAAAAATAAATTACTTTTCAAAACCCGTGAAACAAAGACAGTGAAAGAGAGAGAAATTCTTACAAAATTCGTTCAGGGGCTGTGATGCAACCTGGATTGACCAAATCTAGACCCACAGGTGATTGATACATAAGGGTGGACACTCTTGGGGCTGAGAGGTTCGGTGAGGTTGGGTGAGCCAACGCAGACCCTTTCAAGTAATACTGCATGGTACCCATCCCATGGGTCCCAAATCTCCAGGTTCAAGGGCATCTTCCTACGTCGAAAACAGGCATGAGAAACCCAGAAGATGGTACACCGTGTGATCGGGAAAGGTTTCTAAAACGCACCTCATTTCTCATCTCCTTTGCTCGGGTTCGCCATTCCAGCCGATTTACTAGCCATCTCCCTCCTTGGAGAATCAGCACCTTTAACCTCCTGTTCCGTACAGGTTGCAATTTGTCCTGAGGATGAACGGGAAGAGGGGGAACCAATGAGAGACTAGCTCTAGGTGTTGGGACAGGCACAGGTCACTCTATTTTCCCATCAGGAAGAAGAATTAAGCACAAGCTCAGCCTGCCCCCCAGAACCAGAAGAGGGCCTGAAGCAATCCTGCGCTTTTGCGGCCAGCTCCCAAAAAAGCGAGTTGAAAAATGGAGCTCAGGGGCACTGCAATTCACAAACCTGCAGAGTTTTAAATGATACCTCTCGTCCACAAATATATTAAGGGAAGGCAACGAAGAGGCTTTGAAAGCAAGGCAGAATTGCAGGAAACAGATTTCAGGAGGTAGATTCGAATCGCCTTGATAGCACATGAAAAGCGGCAAAACGTGGACAATGATGCCCTTGGCCAAAAAGGGCGTATGCGTTTTTTCCTGAATATATTCAGGAAAAAACGCATACGCCCTTTTTGGCCAACCAAGCAACCTGGAAAGGCCAATCAGCGCTCCAAAGAAGTCTCGCTTCCCAGCGGGCAAAAGGGCCATGCGGAAAAAAGTGTCCAAACCAGAAATGCAGGACCGGCCATGGAGAAATGGGAGCCTTGCTACGCTGATGGGTGGGATGTAAATTGCCAACAGCCACTCTGGAGAAGTGTACGGTGTGTTCTGAAACATCTAAAAAACACAGCTTGGAGAGCATAGGGCTCTTCCACTCATGGGCGTATAAATTGGGAAAACTAAAAATCAGCAAGACACAGGCACCCCAAAGTTTAGGGCTGCTCTGTTGACAAGAACCCCCACTTCATTACACCTTAAATATCCTAGGAAAGAGAAAAATGGATAAAGAAGTTGGGGTCCTCATGTACAATGGAATATCACTCAGCCATGAAATCAACGTCATAAGGCTAGTAGCAGCACGATGAGTGGATTTAGGTACGACGATTCTAAGTGAAATAAGTCACACAGAAAAAGACACTTATCATAAGATATCACTTCTAGAGGGAATGTAAAAACCGCTACACTTGAACTGAATTACAAAACAGAACAGAGTCACACCTTTAGGAAACACACTATGGCTGCTGAACGGGAAAGGTGAGGTGGGGTGATGCATAAAACAAGGGTTTCAAATTAGCTCAGATACCGTTCCATAAACCCAATATGTAAGAGACAAGACCTATTCCTTGCTCAGTGAACTGGACTCAACACCCCCTATTCACCGCACAAGAATATATCTGACTAGTAAGAATCTTCAAACCTATGTATTGATATCTCTCTGTAAGTGAGTCAAGGGGGTGTAAAGGAGCATAAACACAGCCGTGAAAAGCAGCTAAACCCCATTATAAAAATAAATTACTTTTCAAAACCCGTGAAACAAAGACAGTGAAAGAGAGAGAAATTCTTACAAAATTCGTTCAGGGGCTGTGATGCAACCTGGATTGACCAAATCTAGACCCACAGCTGATTGATACATAAGGGTGGACACTCTTGGGGCTGAGAGGTTCGGTGAGGTTGGGTGAGCCAACGCAGACCCTTTCAAGTAATACTGCATGGTACCCATCCCATGGGTCCCAAATCTCCAGGTTCAAGGGCATCTTCCTACGTCGAAAACAGGCATGAGAAACCCAGAAGATGGTACACCGTGTGATCGGGAAAGGTTTCTAAAACGCACCTCATTTCTCATCTCCTTTGCTCGGGTTCGCCATTCCAGCCGATTTACTAGCCATCTCCCTCCTTGGAGAATCAGCACCTTTAACCTCCTGTTCCGTACAGGTTGCAATTTGTCCTGAGGATGAACGGGAAGAGGGGGAACCAATGAGAGACTAGCTCTAGGTGTTGGGACAGGCACAGGTCACTCTATTTTCCCATCAGGAAGAAGAATTAAGCACAAGCTCAGCCTGCCCCCCAGAACCAGAAGAGGGCCTGAAGCAATCCTGCGCTTTTGCGGCCAGCTCCCAAAAAAGCGAGTTGAAAAATGGAGCTCAGGGGCACTGCAATTCACAAACCTGCAGAGTTTTAAATGATACCTCTCGTCCACAAATATATTAAGGGAAGGCAACGAAGAGGCTTTGAAAGCAAGGCAGAATTGCAGGAAACAGATTTCAGGAGGTAGATTCGAATCGCCTTGATAGCACATGAAAAGCGGCAAAACGTGGACAATGATGCCCTTGGCCAAAAAGGGCGTATGCGTTTTTTCCTGAATATATTCAGGAAAAAACGCATACGCCCTTTTTGGCCAACCAAGCAACCTGGAAAGGCCAATCAGCGCTCCAAAGAAGTCTCGCTTCCCAGCGGGCAAAAGGGCCATGCGGAAAAAAGTGTCCAAACCAGAAATGCAGGACCGGCCATGGAGAAATGGGAGCCTTGCTACGCTGATGGGTGGGATGTAAATTGCCAACAGCCACTCTGGAGAAGTGTACGGTGTGTTCTGAAACATCTAAAAAACACAGCTTGGAGAGCATAGGGCTCTTCCACTCATGGGCGTATAAATTGGGAAAACTAAAAATCAGCAAGACACAGGCACCCCAAAGTTTAGGGCTGCTCTGTTGACAAGAACCCCCACTTCATTACACCTTAAATATCCTAGGAAAGAGAAAAATGGATAAAGAAGTTGGGGTCCTCATGTACAATGGAATATCACTCAGCCATGAAATCAACGTCATAAGGCTAGTAGCAGCACGATGAGTGGATTTAGGTACGACGATTCTAAGTGAAATAAGTCACACAGAAAAAGACACTTATCATAAGATATCACTTCTAGAGGGAATGTAAAAACCGCTACACTTGAACTGAATTGCAAAACAGAACAGAGTCACACGTTTAGGAAACACACTATGGCTGCTGAACGGGAAAGGTGAGGTGGGGTGATGCATAAAACAAGGGTTTCAAATTAGCTCAGATACCGTTCCATAAACCCAATATGTAAGAGACAAGACCTATTCCTTTTTCAGTGAACTGGACTCAACACCCCCTATTCACCGCACAAGAATATATCTGACTAGTAAGAATCTTCAAACCTATGTATTGATATCTCTCTGTAAGTGAGTCAAGGGGGTGTAAAGCGGCATAAACACAGCCGTGAAAAGCAGCTAAACCCCATTATAAAAATAAATTACTTTTCAAAACCCGTGAAACAAAGACAGTGAAAGAGAGAGAAATTCTTACAAAATTCGTTCAGGGGCTGTGATGCAACCTGGATTGACCATATCTAGACCCACAGCTGATTGAGACATAAGGGTGGACACTCTTGGGGCTGAGAGGTTCGGTGAGGTTGGGTGAGCCAACGCAGACCCTTTCAAGTAATACTGCATGGTACCCATCCATTGGGTCCCAAATCTCCAGGTTCAAGGGCATCTTCCTACGTCGAAAACAGGCATGAGAAACCCAGAAGATGGTACACCGTGTGATCGGGAAAGGTTTCTAAAACGCACCTCATTTCTCATCTCCTTTGCTTGGGTTCGCCATTCCAGCCGATTTACTAGCCATCTCCCTCCTTGGAGAATCAGCACCTTTAACCTCCTGTTCCGTACAGGTTGCAATTTGTCCTGAGGATGAACGGGAAGAGGGGGAACCAATGAGAGACTAGCTCTAGGGGTTGGGACAGGCACAGGTCACTTTATTTTCCCATCAGGAAGAAGAATTAAGCACAAGCTTAGCCTGCCCCCCAGAACCAGAAGAGGGCCTGAAGCAATCCTGCGCTTTTGTGGCCAGCTCCCAAAAAAGCGAGTTGAAAAATGGAGCTCAGGGGCACTGCAATTCACAAACCTGCAGAGTTTTAAATGATACCTCTCGTCCACAAATATATTAAGGGAAGGCAACGAAGAGGCTTTGAAAGCAAGGCAGAATTGCAGGAAAGAGATTTCAGGACGTAGATTCGAATCACCTTAAAAGCACATGAAAAGCGGCAAAACGTGGACAATGATGCCCTTGGCCAAAAAGGGCGTATGCGTTTTTTCCTGAATATATTCAGGAAAAAACGCATACGCCCTTTTTGGCCAACCAAGCAACCTGGAAAGGCCAATCAGCGCTCCAAAGAAGTCTCGCTTCCCAGCGGGCAAAAGGGCCATGCGGAAAAAAGTGTCCAAACCAGAAATGCAGGACCGGCCATGGAGAAATGGGAGCCTTGCTACGCTGATGGGTGGGATGTAAATTGCCAACAGCCACTCTGGAGAAGTGTACGGTGTGTTCTGAAACATCTAAAAAACACAGCTTGGAGAGCATAGGGCACTTCCACTCATGGGCGTATAAATTGGGAAAACTAAAAATCAGCAAGACACAGGCACCCCAAAGTTTAGGGCTGCTCTGTTGACAAGAACCCCCACTTCATTACACCTGAAATATCCTAGGAAAGAGAAAAATGGATAAAGAAGTTGTGGTCCTCCTGTACAATGGAATATCACTCAGCCATGAAATCAACGTCATAAGGCTAGTAGCAGCACGATGAGTGGATTTAGGTACGACGATTCTAAGTGAAATAAGTCACACAGAAAAAGACACTTATCATAAGATATCACTTCTAGAGGGAATGTAAAAACCGCTACACTTGAACTGAATTACAAAACAGAACAGAGTCACACGTTTAGGAAACACACTATGGCTGCTGAACGGGAAAGGTGAGGTGGGGTGATGCATAAAACAAGGGTTTCAAATTAGCTCAGATACCGTTCCATAAACCCAATATGTAAGAGACAAGACCTATTCCTTCCTCAGTGAACTGGACTCAACACCCCCTATTCACCGCACAAGAATATATCTGACTAGTAAGAATCTTCAAACCTATGTATTGATATCTCTCTGTAAGTGAGTCAAGGGGGTGTAAAGGAGCATAAACACAGCCGTGAAAAGCAGCTAAACCCCATTATAAAAATAAATTACTTTTCAAAACCCGTGAAACAAAGACAGTGAAAGAGAGAGAAATTCTTACAAAATTCGTTCAGGGGCTGTGATGCAACCTGGATTGACCAAATCTAGACCCACAGCTGATTGAGACATAAGGGTGGACACTCTTGGGGCTGAGAGGTTCGGTGAGGTTGGGTGAGCCAACGCAGACCCTTTCAAGTAATACTGCATGGTACCCATCCCATGGGTCCCAAATCTCCAGGTTCAAGGGCATCTTCCTACGTCGAAAACAGGCATGAGAAACCCAGAAGATGGTACACCGTGTGATCGGGAAAGGTTTCTAAAACGCACCTCATTTCTCATCTCCTTTGCTCGGGTTCGCCATTCCAGCCGATTTACTAGTCATCTCCCTCCTTGGAGAATCAGCACCTTTAACCTCCTGTTCCGTACAGGTTGCAATTTGTCCTGAGGATGAACGGGAAGAGGGGGAACCAATGAGAGACTAGCTCTAGGTGTTGGGACAGGCACAGGTCACTCTATTTTCCCATCAGGAAGAAGAATTAAGCACAAGCTCAGCCTGCCCCCCAGAACCAGAAGAGGGCCTGAAGCAATCCTGCGCTTTTGCGGCCAGCTCCCAAAAAAGCGAGTTGAAAAATGGAGCTCAGGGGCACTGCAATTCACAAACCTGCAGAGTTTTAAATGATACCTCTCGTCCACAAATATATTAAGGGAAGGCAACGAAGAGGCTTTGAAAGCAAGGCAGAATTGCAGGAAACAGATTTCAAGAGGTAGATTCGAATCGCCTTGAAAGCACATGAAAAGCGGCAAAACGTGGACAATGATGCCCTTGGCCAAAAAGGGCGTATGCGTTTTTTCCTGAATATATTCAGGAAAAAACGCATACGCCCTTTTTGGCCAACCAAGCAACCTGGAAAGGCAAATCAGCGCTCCAAAGAAGTCTCGCTTCCCAGCGGGCAAAAGGGCCATGCGGAAAAAAGTGTCCAAACCAGAAATGCAGGACCGGCCATGGAGAAATGGGAGCCTTGCTACGCTGATGGGTGGGATGTAAATTGCCAACAGCCACTCTGGAGAAGTGTACGGTGTGTTCTGAAACATCTAAAAAACACAGCTTGGAGAGCATAGGGCACTTCCACTCATGGGCGTATAAATTGGGAAAACTAAAAATCAGCAAGACACAGGCACCCCAAAGTTTAGGGCTGCTCTGTTGACAAGAACCCCCACTTCATTACACCTTAAATATCCTAGGAAAGAGAAAAATGGATAAAGAAGTTGGGCCTCATGTACAATGGAATATCACTCAGCCATGAAATCAACGTCATAAGGCTAGTAGCAGCACGATGAGTGGATTTAGGTACGACGATTCTAAGTGAAATAAGTCACACAGAAAAAGACACTTATCATAAGATATCACTTATAGAGGGAATGTAAAAACTGCTACACTTGAACTGAATTGCAAAACAGAACAGAGTCAGACGTTTAGAAAACACACTATGGCTGCTGAACGGGCAAGGTGAGGTGGGGTGATGCATAAAACAAGGGTTTCAAATTAGCTCAGATACCGTTCCATAAACCCAATATGTAAGAGACAAGACCTATTCCTTTTTCAGTGAACTGGACTCAACACCCCCTATTCACCGCACAAGAATATATCTGACTAGTAAGAATGTTCAAACCTATGTATTGATATCTCTCTGTAAGTGAGTCAAGGGGGTGTAAAGCGGCATAAACACAGCCGTGAAAAGCAGCTAAACCCCATTATAAAAATAAATTACTTTTAAAAACCAGTGAAACAAAGACAGTGAAAGAGAGAGAAATTCTTACAAAATTCGTTCAGGGGCTGTGATGCAACCTGGATTGACCATATCTAGACCCACAGCTGATTGAGACATAAGGGTGGACACTCTTGGGGCTGAGAGGTTCGGTGAGGTTGGGTGAGCCAACGCAGACCCTTTCAAGTAATACTGCACGTTACCCATCCCATGGGTCCCAAATCTCCAGGTTCAAGGGCATCTTCCTACATCGAAAACATGCATGAGAAACCCAGAAGATGGTACACCGTGTGATCGGGATAGGTTTCTAAAACGCACCTCATTTCTCATCTCCTTTGCTCGGGTTCGCCATTCCAGCCGATTTACTAGCCATCTCCCTCCTTGGAGAATCAGCACCTTTAACCTCCTGTTCCGTACAGGTTGCAATTTGTCCTGAGGATGAACGGGAAGAGGGGGAACCAATGA
This sequence comes from Balaenoptera acutorostrata, assembly GCF_949987535.1. Lineage (NCBI taxonomy): Eukaryota > Metazoa > Chordata > Mammalia > Artiodactyla > Balaenopteridae > Balaenoptera > Balaenoptera acutorostrata. The sequence goes on from NW_026646180.1 coordinate 60,518, forward strand.
GAGACTAGCTCTAGGTGTTGGGACAGGCACAGGTCACTCTATTTTCCCATCAGGAAGAAGAATTAAGCACAAGCTCAGCCTGCCCCCCAGAACCAGAAGAGGGCTTGAAGCAATCCTGCGCTTTTGCGGCCCGCTCCCAAAAAAGCGAGTTGAAAAATGGAGCTCAGGGGCACTGCAATTCACAAACCTGCAGAGTTTTAAATGATAACTCTCGTCCACAAATATATTAAGGGAAGGCAACGAAGAGGCTTTGAAAGCAAGGCAGAATTGCAGGAAACAGATTTCAGGAGGCAGATTCGAATCGCCTTGAAAGCACATGAAAAGCGGCAAAACGTGGACAATGATGCCCTTGGCCAAAAAGGGCGTATGCGTTTTTTCCTGAATATATTCAGGAAAAAACGCATACGCCCTTTTTGGCCAACCAAGCAACCTGGAAAGGCAAATTAGCGCTCCAAAGAAGTCTCGCTTCCCAGCGGGCAAAAGGCCATGCGGAAAAAAGTGTCCAAACCAGAAATGTAGGACCGGCCATGGAGAAATGGGAGCCTTGCTATGCTGATGGCTGGGATGTAAATTGCAAACAGCCACTCTGGAGAAGTGTACGGTGTGTCCTGAATCATCTAAAAAACATAGCTTGGAGCGCATAGGGCACTTCCACTCATGGGCGTATAAATTGGGAAAACTAAAAATCAGCAAGACACAGGCATCCCAAAGTTTAGGGCTGCTCTGTTGACAAGAACCCCCACTTCATTAGACCTTAAATATCCTAGGAAAGAGAAAAATGGATAAAGAAGTTGTGGTCCTCATGTACAATGGAATATCACTCAGCCATGAAATCAACGTCATAAGGCTAGTAGCAGCACGATGAGTGGATTTACGTACGACGATTCTAAGTGAAATAAGTCACACAGAAAAAGACACTTATCATAAGATATCACTTAGAGAGGGAATGTAAAAACCTCTACACTTGAACTGAATTACAAAACAGAACAGAGTCACACGTTTAGAAAACACACTATGGCTGCTGAACGGGAAAGGTGAGGTGGGGTGATGCATAAAACAAGGGTTTCAAATTAGCTCCGATACCGTTCCATAAACCCAATATGTAAGAGACAAGACCTATTCCTTTTTCAGTGACCTGGTCTCAACACCCCCTATTCACCGCACAAGAATATATCTGACTAGTAAGAATCTTCAAACCTATGTATTGATATCTCTCTGTAAGTGAGTCAAGGGGGTGTAAAGCGGCATAAACACAGCCGTGAAAAGCAGCTAAACCCCATTATAAAAATAAATTACTTTTCAAAACCCGTGAAACAAAGACAGTGAAAGAGAGAGAAATTCTTACAAAATTCGTTCAGGGGCTGTGATGCAACCTGGATTGACCATATCTAGACCCACAGCTGATTGAGACATAAGGGTGGACACTCTTCGGGCTGAGAGGTACGGTGAGGTTGGGTGAGCCAACACAGACCCTTTTAAGTAATACTGCATGGTACCCATCTCACGGGTCCCAAATCTCCAGGTTCAAGGCCATCTTCCTACATCGAAAACAGGCATGAGAAACCCAGAAGATGGTACACCGTGTGATCGGGAAAGGTTTCTAAAACGCACCTCATTTCTCATCTCCTTTGCTCGGGTTCGCCATTCCAGCCGATTTACTAGCCATCTCCCTCCTTGGAGGATCAGCACCTTTAACCTCCTGTTCCGTACAGGTTGCAATTTGTCCGGAGGATGAACGGGAAGAGGGGGAACCAATGAGAGACTAGCTCTAGGTGTTGGGACAGGCACAGGTCACTCTATTTTCCCATCAGGAAGAAGAATTAAGCACAAGCTCAGCCTGCCCCCCAGAACCAGAAGAGGGCCTGAAGCAATCCTGCGCTTTTGCGGCCCGCTCCCAAAAAAGGAGTTGAAAAATGGAGCTCAGGGGCACTGCAATTTACAAACCTGCAGAGTTTTAAATGATAACTCTCGTCCACAAATATATTAAGGGAAGGCAACGAAGAGGCTTTGAAAGCAAGGCAGAATTGCAGGAAACAGATTTCAGGAGGTAGATTCGAATCGCCTTGAAAGCACATGAAAAGCGGCAAAACGTGGACAATGATGCCCTTGGCCAAAAAGGGCGTATGCGTTTTTTCCTGAATATATTCAGGAAAAAACGCATACGCCCTTTTTGGCCAACCAAGCAACCTGGAAAGGCAAATCAGCGCTCCAAAGAAGTCTGGCTTCCCAGCGGGCAAAAGGGCCATGCGGAAAAATGTGTCCAAACCAGAAATGCAGGACCGGCCATGGAGAAATGGGAGCCTTGCTACGCTGATGGGTTGGATGTAAATTGCCAACAGCCACTCTGGAGAAGTGTACCATGTGTCCTGAATCATCTAAAAAACATAGCTTGGAGCGCATAGGGCACTTCCACTCATGGGCGTATAAATTGGGAAAACTAAAAATCAGCAAGACACAGGCACCCCAAAGTTTAGGGCTGCTCTGTTGACAGGAACCCCCACTTCATTACACCTTAAATATCCTAGGAAAGAGAAAAATGGATAAAGAAGTTGTGGTCCTCATGTACAATGGAATATCACTCAGCCATGAAATCAACGTCATAAGGCTAGTAGCAGCACGATGAGTGGATTTAGGTACGACGATTCTAAGTGAAATAAGTCACACAGAAAAAGACACTTATCATAAGATATCACTTATAGAGGGAATGTAAAAAATGCTACACTTGAACTGAATTGCAAAACAGAACAGAGTCAGACGTTTAGAAAACACACTATGGCTGCTGAACGGGAAAGGTGAGGTGGGGTGATGCATAAAACAAGGGTTTCAAATTAGATCAGATACCGTTCCATAAACCCAATATGTAAGAGACAAGACCTATTCCTTTTTCAGTGAACTGGACTCAACACCCCCTATTCACCGCACAAGAATATATCTGACTAGTAAGAATGTTCAAACCTATGTATTGATATCTCTCTGTAAGTGAGTCAAGGGGGTGTAAAGCGGCATAAACACAGCCGTGAAAAGCAGCTAAACCCCATTATAAAAATAAATTACTTTTAAAAACCAGTGAAACAAAGACAGTGAAAGAGAGAGAAATTCTTACAAAATTCGTTCAGGGGCTGTGATGCAACCTGGATTGACCATATCTAGACCCACAGCTGATTGAGACATAAGGGTGGACACTCTTGGGGCTGAGAGGTTCGGTGAGGTTGGGTGAGCCAACGCAGACACTTTCAAGTAATACTGCACGTTACCCATCCCATGGGTCCCAAATCTCCAGGTTCAAGGGCATCTTCCTACATCGAAAACATGCATGAGAAACCCAGAAGATGGTACACCGTGTGATCGGGATAGGTTTCTAAAACGCACCTCATTTCTCATCTCCTTTGCTCGGGTTCGCCATTCCAGCCGATTTACTAGCCATCTCCCTCCTTGGAGAATCAGCACCTTTAACCTCCTGTTCCGTACAGGTTGCAATTTGTCCTGAGGATGAACGGGAAGAGGGGGAACCAATGAGAGACTAGCTCTAGGTGTTGGGACAGGCACAGGTCACTCTATTTTCCCATCAGGAAGAAGAATTAAGCACAAGTTCAGCCTGCCCCCCAGAACCAGAAGAGGGCTTGAAGCAATCCTGCGCTTTTGCGGCCCGCTCCCAAAAAAGCGAGTTGAAAAATGGAGCTCAGGGGCACTGCAATTCACAAACCTGCAGAGTTTTAAATGATAACTCTCGTCCACAAATATATTAAGGGAAGGCAACGAAGAGGCTTTGAAAGCAAGGCAGAATTGCAGGAAACAGATTTCAGGAGGCAGATTCGAATCGCCTTGAAAGCACATGAAAAGCGGCAAAACGTGGACAATGATGCCCTTGGCCAAAAAGGGCGTATGCGTTTTTTCCTGAATATATGCAGGAAAAAACGCATACGCCCTTTTTGGCCAACCAAGCAACCTGGAAAGGCAAATTAGCGCTCCAAAGAAGTCTCGCTTCCCAGCGGGCAAAAGGCCATGCGGAAAAAATGTCCAAACCAGAAATGTAGGACCGGCCATGGAGAAATGGGAGCCTTGCTATGCTGATGGCTGGGATGTAAATTGCAAACAGCCACTCTGGAGAAGTGTACGATGTGTCCTGAATCATCTAAAAAACATAGCTTGGAGCGCATAGGGCACTTCCACTCATGGGCGTATAAATTGGGAAAACTAAAAATCAGCAAGACACAGGCACCCCAAAGTTTAGGGCTGCTCTGTTGACAGGAACCCCCTCTTCATTACACCTTAAATATCCTAGGAAAGAGAAAAATGGATAAAGAAGTTGTGGTCCTCATGTACAATGGAATATCACTCAGCCATGAAATCAACGTCATAAGGCTAGTAGCAGCACGATGAGTGGATTTAGGTACGACGATTCTAAGTGAAATAAGTCACACAGAAAAAGACACTTATCATAAGATATCACTTATAGAGGGAATGTAAAAACTGCTACACTTGAACTGAATTGCAAAACAGAACAGAGTCAGACGTTTAGAAAACACACTATGGCTGCTGAACGGGCAAGGTGAGGTGGGGTGATGCATAAAACAAGGGTTTCAAATTAGCTCAGATACCGTTCCATAAACCCAATATGTAAGAGACAAGACCTATTCCTTTTTCAGTGAACTGGACTCAACACCCCCTATTCACCGCACAAGAATATATCTGACTAGTAAGAATGTTCAAACCTATGTATTGATATCTCTCTGTAAGTGAGTCAAGGGGGTGTAAAGCGGCATAAACACAGCCGTGAAAAGCAGCTAAACCCCATTATAAAAATAAATTACTTTTAAAAACCAGTGAAACAAAGACAGTGAAAGAGAGAGAAATTCTTACAAAATTCGTTCAGGGGCTGTGATGCAACCTGGATTGACCATATCTAGACCCACAGCTGATTGAGACATAAGGGTGGACACTCTTGGGGCTGAGAGGTTCGGTGAGGTTGGGTGAGCCAACGCAGACCCTTTCAAGTAATACTGCACGTTACCCATCCCATGGGTCCCAAATCTCCAGGTTCAAGGGCATCTTCCTACATCGAAAACATGCATGAGAAACCCAGAAGATGGTACACCGTGTGATCGGGATAGGTTTCTAAAACGCACCTCATTTCTCATCTCCTTTGCTCGGGTTCGCCATTCCAGCCGATTTACTAGCCATCTCCCTCCTTGGAGAATCAGCACCTTTAACCTCCTGTTCCGTACAGGTTGCAATTTGTCCTGAGGATGAACGGGAAGAGGGGGAACCAATGAGAGACTAGCTCTAGGTGTTGGGACAGGCACAGGTCACTCTATTTTCCCATCAGGAAGAAGAATTAAGCACAAGCTCAGCCTGCCCCCCAGAACCAGAAGAGGGCTTGAAGCAATCCTGCGCTTTTGCGGCCCGCTCCCAAAAAAGCGAGTTGAAAAATGGAGCTCAGGGGCACTGCAATTCACAAACCTGCAGAGTTTTAAATGATAACTCTCGTCCACAAATATATTAAGGGAAGGCAACGAAGAGGCTTTGAAAGCAAGGCAGAATTGCAGGAAACAGATTTCAGGAGGCAGATTCGAATCGCCTTGAAAGCACATGAAAAGCGGCAAAACGTGGACAATGATGCCCTTGGCCAAAAAGGGCGTATGCGTTTTTTCCTGAATATATTCAGGAAAAAACGCATACGCCCTTTTTGGCCAACCAAGCAACCTGGAAAGGCAAATTAGCGCTCCAAAGAAGTCTCGCTTCCCAGCGGGCAAAAGGCCATGCGGAAAAAAGTGTCCAAACCAGAAATGTAGGACCGGCCATGGAGAAATGGGAGCCTTGCTATGCTGATGGCTGGGATGTAAATTGCAAACAGCCACTCTGGAGAAGTGTACGGTGTGTCCTGAATCATCTAAAAAACATAGCTTGGAGCGCATAGGGCACTTCCACTCATGGGCGTATAAATTGGGAAAACTAAAAATCAGCAAGACACAGGCATCCCAAAGTTTAGGGCTGCTCTGTTGACAAGAACCCCCACTTCATTAGACCTTAAATATCCTAGGAAAGAGAAAAATGGATAAAGAAGTTGTGGTCCTCATGTACAATGGAATATCACTCAGCCATGAAATCAACGTCATAAGGCTAGTAGCAGCACGATGAGTGGATTTAGGTACGACGGTTCTAAGTGAAATAAGTCACACAGAAAAAGACACTTATCATAAGATATCACTTAGAGAGGGAATGTAAAAACCTCTACACTTGAACTGAATTACAAAACAGAACAGAGTCACACGTTTAGAAAACACACTATGGCTGCTGAACGGGAAAGGTGAGGTGGGGTGATGCATAAAACAAGGGTTTCAAATTAGCTCCGATACCGTTCCATAAACCCAATATGTAAGAGACAAGACCTATTCCTTTTTCAGTGACCTGGTCTCAACACCCCCTATTCACCGCACAAGAATATATCTGACTAGTAAGAATCTTCAAACCTATGTATTGATATCTCTCTGTAAGTGAGTCAAGGGGGTGTAAAGCGGCATAAACACAGCCGTGAAAAGCAGCTAAACCCCATTATAAAAATAAATTACTTTTCAAAACCCGTGAAACAAAGACAGTGAAAGAGAGAGAAATTCTTACAAAATTCTTTCAGGGGCTGTGATGCAACCTGGATTGACCATATCTAGACCCACAGCTGATTGAGACATAAGGGTGGACACTCTTCGGGCTGAGAGGTACGGTGAGGTTGGGTGAGCCAACACAGACCCTTTTAAGTAATACTGCATGGTACCCATCTCACGGGTCCCAAATCTCCAGGTTCAAGGCCATCTTCCTACATCGAAAACAGGCATGAGAAACCCAGAAGATGGTACACCGTGTGATCGGGAAAGGTTTCTAAAACGCACCTCATTTCTCATCTCCTTTGCTCGGGTTCGCCATTCCAGCCGATTTACTAGCCATCTCCCTCCTTGGAGGATCAGCACCTTTAACCTCCTGTTCCGTACAGGTTGCAATTTGTCCGGAGGATGAACGGGAAGAGGGGGAACCAATGAGAGACTAGCTCTAGGTGTTGGGACAGGCACAGGTCACTCTATTTTCCCATCAGGAAGAAGAATTAAGCACAAGCTCAGCCTGCCCCCCAGAACCAGAAGAGGGCCTGAAGCAATCCTGCGCTTTTGCGGCCCGCTCCCAAAAAAGGAGTTGAAAAATGGAGCTCAGGGGCACTGCAATTTACAAACCTGCAGAGTTTTAAATGATAACTCTCGTCCACAAATATATTAAGGGAAGGCAACGAAGAGGCTTTGAAAGCAAGGCAGAATTGCAGGAAACAGATTTCAGGAGGTAGATTCGAATCGCCTTGAAAGCACATGAAAAGCGGCAAAACGTGGACAATGATGCCCTTGGCCAAAAAGGGCGTATGCGTTTTTTCCTGAATATATTCAGGAAAAAACGCATACGCCCTTTTTGGCCAACCAAGCAACCTGGAAAGGCAAATCAGCGCTCCAAAGAAGTCTGGCTTCCCAGCGGGCAAAAGGGCCATGCGGAAAAATGTGTCCAAACCAGAAATGCAGGACCGGCCATGGAGAAATGGGAGCCTTGCTACGCTGATGGGTTGGATGTAAATTGCCAACAGCCACTCTGGAGAAGTGTACCATGTGTCCTGAATCATCTAAAAAACATAGCTTGGAGCGCATAGGGCACTTCCACTCATGGGCGTATAAATTGGGAAAACTAAAAATCAGCAAGACACAGGCACCCCAAAGTTTAGGGCTGCTCTGTTGACAGGAACCCCCACTTCATTACACCTTAAATATCCTAGGAAAGAGAAAAATGGATAAAGATGTTGGGGTCCTCATGTACAATGGAATATCACTCAGCCATGAAATCAACGTCATAAGGCTAGTAGCAGCACGATGAGTGGATTTAGGTACGACGATTCTAAGTGAAATAAGTCACACAGAAAAAGACACTTATCATAAGATATCACTTATAGAGGGAATGTAAAAACTGCTACACTTGAACTGAATTGCAAAACAGAACAGAGTCAGACGTTTAGAAAACACACTATGGCTGCTGAACGGGCAAGGTGAGGTGGGGTGATGCATAAAACAAGGGTTTCAAATTAGCTCAGATACCGTTCCATAAACCCAATATGTAAGAGACAAGACCTATTCCTTTTTCAGTGAACTGGACTCAACACCCCCTATTCACCGCACAAGAATATATCTGACTAGTAAGAATGTTCAAACCTATGTATTGATATCTCTCTGTAAGTGAGTCAAGGGGGTGTAAAGCGGCATAAACACAGCCGTGAAAAGCAGCTAAACCCCATTATAAAAATAAATTACTTTTAAAAACCAGTGAAACAAAGACAGTGAAAGAGAGAGAAATTCTTACAAAATTCGTTCAGGGGCTGTGATGCAACCTGGATTGACCATATCTAGACCCACAGCTGATTGAGACATAAGGGTGGACACTCTTGGGGCTGAGAGGTTCGGTGAGGTTGGGTGAGCCAACGCAGACCCTTTCAAGTAATACTGCACGTTACCCATCCCATGGGTCCCAAATCTCCAGGTTCAAGGGCATCTTCCTACATCGAAAACATGCATGAGAAACCCAGAAGATGGTACACCGTGTGATCGGGATAGGTTTCTAAAACGCACCTCATTTCTCATCTCCTTTGCTCGGGTTCGCCATTCCAGCCGATTTACTAGCCATCTCCCTCCTTGGAGAATCAGCACCTTTAACCTCCTGTTCCGTACAGGTTGCAATTTGTCCTGAGGATGAACGGGAAGAGGGGGAACCAATGAGAGACTAGCTCTAGGTGTTGGGACAGGCACAGGTCACTCTATTTTCCCATCAGGAAGAAGAATTAAGCACAAGCTCAGCCTGCCCCCCAGAACCAGAAGAGGGCTTGAAGCAATCCTGCGCTTTTGCGGCCCGCTCCCAAAAAAGCGAGTTGAAAAATGGAGCTCAGGGGCACTGCAATTCACAAACCTGCAGAGTTTTAAATGATAACTCTCGTCCACAAATATATTAAGGGAAGGCAACGAAGAGGCTTTGAAAGCAAGGCAGAATTGCAGGAAACAGATTTCAGGAGGCAGATTCGAATCGCCTTGAAAGCACATGAAAAGCGGCAAAACGTGGACAATGATGCCCTTGGCCAAAAAGGGCGTATGCGTTTTTTCCTGAATATATTCAGGAAAAAACGCATACGCCCTTTTTGGCCAACCAAGCAACCTGGAAAGGCAAATTAGCGCTCCAAAGAAGTCTCGCTTCCCAGCGGGCAAAAGGCCATGCGGAAAAAAGTGTCCAAACCAGAAATGTAGGACCGGCCATGGAGAAATGGGAGCCTTGCTATGCTGATGGCTGGGATGTAAATTGCAAACAGCCACTCTGGAGAAGTGTACGGTGTGTCCTGAATCATCTAAAAAACATAGCTTGGAGCGCATAGGGCACTTCCACTCATGGGCGTATAAATTGGGAAAACTAAAAATCAGCAAGACACAGGCATCCCAAAGTTTAGGGCTGCTCTGTTGACAAGAACCCCCACTTCATTAGACCTTAAATATCCTAGGAAAGAGAAAAATGGATAAAGAAGTTGTGGTCCTCATGTACAATGGAATATCACTCAGCCATGAAATCAACGTCATAAGGCTAGTAGCAGCACGATGAGTGGATTTACGTACGACGATTCTAAGTGAAATAAGTCACACAGAAAAAGACACTTATCATAAGATATCACTTAGAGAGGGAATGTAAAAACCTCTACACTTGAACTGAATTACAAAACAGAACAGAGTCACACGTTTAGAAAACACACTATGGCTGCTGAACGGGAAAGGTGAGGTGGGGTGATGCATAAAACAAGGGTTTCAAATTAGCTCCGATACCGTTCCATAAACCCAATATGTAAGAGACAAGACCTATTCCTTTTTCAGTGACCTGGTCTCAACACCCCCTATTCACCGCACAAGAATATATCTGACTAGTAAGAATCTTCAAACCTATGTATTGATATCTCTCTGTAAGTGAGTCAAGGGGGTGTAAAGCGGCATAAACACAGCCGTGAAAAGCAGCTAAACCCCATTATAAAAATAAATTACTTTTCAAAACCCGTGAAACAAAGACAGTGAAAGAGAGAGAAATTCTTACAAAATTCGTTCAGGGGCTGTGATGCAACCTGGATTGACCATATCTAGACCCACAGCTGATTGAGACATAAGGGTGGACACTCTTCGGGCTGAGAGGTACGGTGAGGTTGGGTGAGCCAACACAGACCCTTTTAAGTAATACTGCATGGTACCCATCTCACGGGTCCCAAATCTCCAGGTTCAAGGCCATCTTCCTACATCGAAAACAGGCATGAGAAACCCAGAAGATGGTACACCGTGTGATCGGGAAAGGTTTCTAAAACGCACCTCATTTCTCATCTCCTTTGCTCGGGTTCGCCATTCCAGCCGATTTACTAGCCATCTCCCTCCTTGGAGGATCAGCACCTTTAACCTCCTGTTCCGTACAGGTTGCAATTTGTCCGGAGGATGAACGGGAAGAGGGGGAACCAATGAGAGACTAGCTCTAGGTGTTGGGACAGGCACAGGTCACTCTATTTTCCCATCAGGAAGAAGAATTAAGCACAAGCTCAGCCTGCCCCCCAGAACCAGAAGAGGGCCTGAAGCAATCCTGCGCTTTTGCGGCCCGCTCCCAAAAAAGGAGTTGAAAAATGGAGCTCAGGGGCACTGCAATTTACAAACCTGCAGAGTTTTAAATGATAACTCTCGTCCACAAATATATTAAGGGAAGGCAACGAAGAGGCTTTGAAAGCAAGGCAGAATTGCAGGAAACAGATTTCAGGAGGTAGATTCGAATCGCCTTGAAAGCACATGAAAAGCGGCAAAACGTGGACAATGATGCCCTTGGCCAAAAAGGGCGTATGCGTTTTTTCCTGAATATATTCAGGAAAAAACGCATACGCCCTTTTTGGCCAACCAAGCAACCTGGAAAGGCAAATCAGCGCTCCAAAGAAGTCTGGCTTCCCAGCGGGCAAAAGGGCCATGCGGAAAAATGTGTCCAAACCAGAAATGCAGGACCGGCCATGGAGAAATGGGAGCCTTGCTACGCTGATGGGTTGGATGTAAATTGCCAACAGCCACTCTGGAGAAGTGTACCATGTGTCCTGAATCATCTAAAAAACATAGCTTGGAGCGCATAGGGCACTTCCACTCATGGGCGTATAAATTGGGAAAACTAAAAATCAGCAAGACACAGGCACCCCAAAGTTTAGGGCTGCTCTGTTGACAGGAACCCCCACTTCATTACACCTTAAATATCCTAGGAAAGAGAAAAATGGATAAAGAAGTTGTGGTCCTCATGTACAATGGAATATCACTCAGCCATGAAATCAACGTCATAAGGCTAGTAGCAGCACGATGAGTGGATTTAGGTACGACGATTCTAAGTGAAATAAGTCACACAGAAAAAGACACTTATCATAAGATATCACTTATAGAGGGAATGTAAAAAATGCTACACTTGAACTGAATTGCAAAACAGAACAGAGTCAGACGTTTAGAAAACACACTATGGCTGCTGAACGGGAAAGGTGAGGTGGGGTGATGCATAAAACAAGGGTTTCAAATTAGATCAGATACCGTTCCATAAACCCAATATGTAAGAGACAAGACCTATTCCTTTTTCAGTGAACTGGACTCAACACCCCCTATTCACCGCACAAGAATATATCTGACTAGTAAGAATGTTCAAACCTATGTATTGATATCTCTCTGTAAGTGAGTCAAGGGGGTGTAAAGCGGCATAAACACAGCCGTGAAAAGCAGCTAAACCCCATTATAAAAATAAATTACTTTTAAAAACCAGTGAAACAAAGACAGTGAAAGAGAGAGAAATTCTTACAAAATTCGTTCAGGGGCTGTGATGCAACCTGGATTGACCATATCTAGACCCACAGCTGATTGAGACATAAGGGTGGACACTCTTGGGGCTGAGAGGTTCGGTGAGGTTGGGTGAGCCAACG
>NW_026646181.1:300000-404867 GCF_949987535.1 Balaenoptera acutorostrata
GTGCTCCATGACACCTTTCATCACAATTCCTAGATGATCAATGTCACACAATGCCCCATGACACTTGTCATCACAATTCGCTATGACCCTTGTCATCACAATACTCGATGAACCGTGTCATCACAGTGTTCCAGGACACATGTCATCACAATGATCCATATCTACTTCCATCACAATGCTCCAATACCCCTGTCATCACAATGCTCCATGGCCCCTGTTATCATATTGCTCCATGATCTCTTTCATCACAATGCTCCATGACCACTGTCATCACCATGCCTCATAACGGCTCTCATCTCAATGCTCCATGGCCCCTTTCATCACAATGCTCCATGAACCCTGTCATCACAATGTACCCTGCCCTTTTCATCACAAAGCTCCGTGGGCCCTGTCATCACAATGCTCCATGCCCTTGTCATCAAAATGCTCCAGAACACTTGTCATCATAATGCTCCATGCCAATGTCATCAAAATGCCCCATGACACTTGTCATCACAATGCTCCATGGCCTTTGTCATCACAATGTTCCATGGCCCCTGTCATCACAGTGCTCCATGATACCTTTCATCACAATTCTAGATGACCACTGTCATCACAACGCCCCATGACAGAAGTCATCACAATTCACCATGGTCCTTGTCATCACAATGCTCCATGAACCGTGTCATCACAAGGTTCCAGGACACTTGTCATCACAATGATCCAAGATCACATTCATCACAGTGCTCCATGAAACCTGTCATCTCAATACTCCATAGCCTTTGAATTCACAATGCTCCATGGCCCTTCTAATCACAATGCTCCATGACGCCTTTCATCACAATGCTCCAAGACCGCTCTCAACACAATGCCCAATGATGCCTGCCATCACAAATCTCCATGGCCTCTCTTACCAAAGAGCTCCATGATCCCTGTCAGCACAATGTTCCATGACAGTTTTCGTCAAAATACTCCATGTCCTGTCTCATCACAGAGTTCTCTGCCCATATCATCACAATGTTCCTTGTCACCTTTAATCACAATACTCCATACCCTTTCACCACAATACTCCAGAAATCTTGTCATCGCAATGTTCCTTTACCGTGTCATCACAATTCTCCATGAACCTTGTCATCACAATTCTCCAGAATTCTTGTCATAACAATGTTCCATGGCCGTGTCATCACAATGCTCCATGGACCTTGTCATGACAATGCTCCATGGCCCTTGTCATGACAATGCTCCAGAATTCTTCTCATCACAATGTTCCATGACCGTGTCATCACAATGCTCCATGGCCCTTGTCATCACAATGCTCCAGAATTCTTGTCATCACAATGTTCCATGACCGTGTCAACAAAATGCTCCATGGCCACTGTCATCACAATGCTCCAGAATTCTTCTCATCACAATGTTCCATGACCGTATCATAACAATGCTCCATGGCCTTTGTCAGCACAATGCTCCAGAATTCTTCTCATCACAATGTTCCATGATCGTGTCATCACAATGCTCCATGGCCCTTGTCATCACAATGCTCCAGAATTCTTGTCATCACAATGTTCCATGACCGTGTCATCACAATGCTCCATGGCCCTTGTCATGACAATGCTCCAGAATTCTTCTCATCACAATATTTCATGACCGTGTCATCACAATGCTCCATGGCCCTTGTCATCATAATGCTCCGGAATTATTGTCATCACAATGTTCCATGACCGTATCATCACAATGCTCCATGTCCCTTGTCAGCACAATGCTCCAGAATTCTTCTCATCACAATGTTCCATGACTGTGTCATCCCAATGCTCCATGGCCCTTTTCATCATAATGCTCCAGAATTCTTGTCATCACAATGTTCCATGACCGTGTCATCACAATGCTCCATGGCCCTTGTCATGACAATGCTCCAGAATTCTTCTCATCACAATGTTCCATGACTGTGTCATCCCAATGCTCCATGGCCCTTTTCATCATAATGCTCCAGAATTCTTGTAATTATTTATTCCATGAATGTGTCATCACAATGCTCTATGGCGCTTGTCATCAGAATGCTACAGAATTCTTGTCATCACAATATTTCATGACCGTGTCATCACAATGCTCCATCGCCTTTGTCATCAGAATGCTCCAGAATTCTTGTCATCACAATGTTCCATGACCGTGTCATCACAATGCTCCATAGCCCTTGTCAGCACAATGCTCCAGAATTCTTGTCATCACAATGTTCCATGACCGTGTCATCACAATGCTCCATGGCCCTTGTCAGCACAATGCTCCAGAATTCTTGTCATCACAATGTTCCATGACCGTGTCATCACAATGCTCCATGGCCCTTGTCATGACAATGCTCCAGAATTCTTCTCATCACAATGTTCCATGACCGTGTCATCACAATGCTCCATGGCCATTGTCATCACAGTGCTCCCGAATTCTTCTCATCACAATGTTCCATGACCGTGTCATCACAATGCCCCATGGCCCTTGTCATGACAATGCTCCAGAATTCTTCTCATAACAATGTTCCATGACCATGTCATCACAATGCTCCATGTCCATTGTCATCACAATGCTCCCGAATTCTTGTCATCACAATGTTCCATGGCCCTGTCATCACAATGCTCCATGGCCCTTGTCATCATAATGCTCCAGAATACTTGTCATCAAAATGTTCCATGACCGTGTCATCACAATGATCCATGGCCCTTGTCAGCACAATATTCCATGACACTTTTTGTCACAATACTCCATGACCACTGTCATCACAGAGTTTTCTGCCCATATCATCACAATGTTCCTTGTCACCTTTAATCACAATGCTCCATGCCCTTTCATCACAATGCTCCAGAGTTCTTCTCATCACAATGTTCCATGACCGTGTCATCACAATGCTCCATGGCCATTGTCATCACAATTCTCCAGAAATCTTGTCATCACAATGTTCCATGGCCTTGTCATCACAATGCTCCATGGCCCTTGTCTTCATAATGCTCCAGAATTATTGTCATCACAATATTCCATGACCGTATCATCACAATGCTCCATGGCACTTTTCAGCACAATACTCCAGAATTCTTCTCATCAAAATGTTCCATGACCGTATCATCACAATGCTACATGACCCTGGTCATCACAGTTCTCCATGACCTTTGTCATCGCAATGCTCTATGTCGCTTTTCATCACAATTCTCAATGACCACTTTAATCACTATGCTCGCTGACCATTTTCATCATATTTCTCTAGTGTCATTACAATACCCCATGGCCACTTTCTTCACAATGCTCCATGATGCCTGTCATCACAATGCTCCGTGGCTTTTGTTATCACAATGCTCCAGGACCAGTTTCATCACAATTCTCCATCCCCTTTGTCATCATGGTGCACAATGAAACCTTTCATTAAAATGCTCCATGACACTAGTCATCACAATACTCCATGGCCTTTATCGTCACAATGCTCCCATGCACTTTTCATCACGATGTTCCATGAATACTTTCATCACATTGCTCCATGACCATTGTCATCACAATAGTCCATACCCTTGTCAACACAATGCTGCATAATCCCTGTCATCACAATTCTCCATGACTGCTGTCATCACAATAATCCAGGACAATTTTCATCACAGTGCTTCATGCCCCCAGTCATCAGAGTGCTCCATGACACCTTTCATCACAATTCCTAGATGATCAATGTCACACAATGCCCCATGACACTTGTCATCACAATTCGCTATGACCCTTGTCATCACAATACTCGATGAACCGTGTCATCACAGTGTTCCAGGACACATGTCATCACAATGATCCATATCTACTTCCATCACAATGCTCCAATACCCCTGTCATCACAATGCTCCATGGCCCCTGTTATCATATTGCTCCATGATCTCTTTCATCACAATGCTCCATGACCACTGTCATCACCATGCCTCATAACGGCTCTCATCTCAATGCTCCATGGCCCCTTTCATCACAATGCTCCATGAACCCTGTCATCACAATGTACCCTGCCCTTTTCATCACAAAGCTCCGTGGGCCCTGTCATCACAATGCTCCATGCCCTTGTCATCAAAATGCTCCAGAACACTTGTCATCATAATGCTCCATGCCAATGTCATCAAAATGCCCCATGACACTTGTCATCACAATGCTCCATGGCCTTTGTCATCACAATGTTCCATGGCCCCTGTTATCACAGTGCTCCATGATACCTTTCATAGCAAATCTAGATGACCACTGTCATCACAATGCCCCATGACATATGTCATCACAATATGCCATGGTCCTTGTCATCACAATGCTCCAGAATTCTTGTCATCACAATGTTCCATGACCGTGTCATCACAATGCTCCATGGCCCGTGTCAGCACAATGCTCCAGAATTCTTGTCATCAAAATGTTCCATGACCGTGTCATCACAATGCTCCATGGCCCTTGTCAGCACAATGTTCCATGACACTTTTTGTCCCAATATTCCATGACCACTGTCATCACAGAGTTCTCTGCCCATATCATCACAATGTTCCTTGTCACCTTTAATCACAATACTCCATACCCTTTCACCACAATACTCCAGAAATCTTGTCATCGCAATGTTCCTTGACCGTGTCATCACATTTCTCCATGAAACTTGTCATCACAATTCTCCAGAATTCTTGTCATCACAATGTTCCATGGCCGTGTCATCACAATGCTCCATGGCCCTTGTCAGCACAATGCTCCAGAATTCTTCTCATCACAATGTTCCATGACCGTGTCATCACAATGCTCCATGGCCCTTGTCAGCACAATGCTCCAGAATTCTTCTCATCACAATGTTCCATGACCGTGTCATCACAATGTTCCATGGCCCTTGTCATCACAATGCTCCAGAATTCTTGTCATCACAATGTTCCATGACCGTGTCATCACAATGCTCCATGGCCCTTTTCATCACAATGCTCCAGAATTCTTCTCATCACAAGGTTACATGACCGTGTCAACAAAATGCTCCATGGCCACTGTCATTACAAGCTCCAGAATTCTTGTCATCACAATGTTCCATGGCCGTGTCATCACAATGCTCCATGGCCCTTGTCATCATAATTCTCCAGAATTCTTGTAATTACTATATTCCATGAACGTGTCATCACAATGCTCTATGGCGCTTGTCATCAGAATGCTACAGAATTCTTGTCATCACAATATTCCATGACCGTGTCATCACAATGCTCCATCGCCTTTGTCATCAGAATGCTCCAGAATACTTGTCATCACAATGTTCCATGACCGTGTCATCACAATGCTCCATGGCCCTTGTCAGCACAATGCTCCAGAATTCTTGTCATCACAATGTTCCATGACCGTGTCATCACAATGCTCCATGGCCCTTGTCATGACAATGCTCCAGAATTCTTCTCATCACAATGTTCCATGACCGTGTCATCACAATGCTCCATGGCCATTGTCATCACAGTGCTCCCGAATTCTTCTCATCACAATGTTCCATGACCGTGTCATCACAATGCACCATGGCCCTTGTCATGACAATGCTCCAGAATTCTTCTCATAACAATGTTCCATGACCATGTCATCACAATGCTCCATGTCCATTGTCATCACAATGCTCCCGAATTCTTGTCATCACAATGTTCCATGGCCCTGTCATCACAATGCTCCATGGCCCTTGTCATCATAATGCTCCAGAATACTTGTCATCAAAATGTTCCATGACCGTGTCATCACAATGATCCATGGCCCTTGTCAGCACAATATTCCATGACACTTTTTCTCACAATACTCCATGACCACTGTCATCACAGAGTTTTCTGCCCATATCATCACAATGTTCCTTGTCACCTTTAATCACAATGCTCCATGCCCTTTCATCACAATGCTCCAGAGTTCTTCTCATCACAATGTTCCATGACCGTGTCATCACAATGCTCCATGGCCATTGTCATCACAATTCTCCAGAAATCTTGTCATCGCAATGTTCCATGGCCCTGTCATCACAATGCTCCATGGCCCTTGTCTTCATAATGCTCCAGAATTATTGTCATCACAATATTCCATGACCGTATCATCACAATGCTCCATGGCACTTTTCAGCACAATACTCCAGAATTCTTCTCATCAAAATGTTCCATGACCGTATCATCACAATGCTACATGACCCTGGTCATCACAGTTCTCCATGACCTTTGTCATCGCAATTCTCTATGTCGCTTTTCATCACAATTCTCAATGACCACTTTAATCACTATGCTCGCTGACCATTTTCATCATATTTCTCTAGTGTCATTACAATACCCCATGGCCCCTTTCTTCACAATGCTCCATGATGCCTGTCATCACAATGCTCCGTGGCTTTTGTTATCACAATGCTCCAGGACCAGTTTCATCACAATTCTCCATCCCCTTTCTCATCATGGTGCACAATGAAACCTTTCATTAAAATGCTCCATGACACTAGTCATCACAATACTCCATGGCCTTTATCGTCACAATGCTCCCATGCACTTTTCATCACGATGTTCCATGAATACTTTCATCATATTGCTCCATGACCATTGTCATCACAATAGTCCATACCCTTGTCAACACAATGCTGCATAATCCCTGTCATCACAATTCTCCATGACTGCTGTCATCACAATAATCCAGGACAATTTTCATCACAGTGCTTCATGCCCCCAGTCATCAGAGTGCTCCATGACACCTTTCATCACAATTCCTAGATGATCAATGTCACACAATGCCCCATGACACTTGTCATCACAATTCGCTATGACCCTTGTCATCACAATACTCGATGAACCGTGTCATCACAGTGTTCCAGGACACATGTCATCACAATGATCCATATCTACTTCCATCACAATGCTCCAATACCCCTGTCATCACAATGCTCCATGGCCCCTGTTATCATATTGCTCCATGATCTCTTTCATCACAATGCTCCATGACCACTGTCATCACCATGCCTCATAACGGCTCTCATCTCAATGCTCCATGGCCCCTTTCATCACAATGCTCCATGAACCCTGTCATCACAATGTACCCTGCCCTTTTCATCACAAAGCTCCGTGGGCCCTGTCATCACAATGCTCCATGCCCTTGTCATCAAAATGCTCCAGAACACTTGTCATCATAATGCTCCATGCCAATGTCATCAAAATGCCCCATGACACTTGTCATCACAATGCTCCATGGCCTTTGTCATCACAATGTTCCATGGCCCCTGTCATCACAGTGCTCCATGATACCTTTCATCACAATTCTAGATGACCACTGTCATCACAACGCCCCATGACAGAAGTCATCACAATTCACCATGGTCCTTGTCATCACAATGCTCCATGAACCGTGTCATCACAAGGTTCCAGGACACTTGTCATCACAATGATCCAAGATCACATTCATCACAGTGCTCCATGAAACCTGTCATCTCAATACTCCATAGCCTTTGAATTCACAATGCTCCATGGCCCCTCTAATCACAATTCTCCATGACGCCTTTCATCCCAATGCTCCAAGACCGCTGTCAACACAATGCCCCATGATGCCTGCCATCACAAATCTCCATGGCCTCTCTTACCAAAGAGCTCCATGATCCCTGTCAGCACAATGTTCCATGACAGTTTTCGTCAAAATACTCCATGTCCTATCTCATCACAGAGTTCTCTGCCCATATCATCACAATGTTCCTTGTCACCTTTAATCACAATACTCCATACCCTTTCACCACAATACTCCAGAAATCTTGTCATCGCAATGTTCCTTGACCGTGTCATCACATTTCTCCATGAAACTTGTCATCACAATTCTCCAGAATTCTTGTCATCACAATGTTCCATGGCCGTGTCATCACAATGCTCCATGGCCCTTGTCAGCACAATGCTCCAGAATTCTTCTCATCACAATGTTCCATGACCGTGTCATCACAATGCTCCATGGCCCTTGTCAGCACAATGCTCCAGAATTCTTCTCATCACAATGTTCCATGACCGTGTCATCACAATGTTCCATGGCCCTTGTCATCACAATGCTCCAGAATTCTTGTCATCACAATGTTCCATGACCGTGTCATCACAATGCTCCATGGCCCTTTTCATCACAATGCTCCAGAATTCTTCTCATCACAAGGTTACATGACCGTGTCAACAAAATGCTCCATGGCCACTGTCATTACAAGCTCCAGAATTCTTGTCATCACAATGTTCCATGGCCGTGTCATCACAATGCTCCATGGCCCTTGTCATCATAATTCTCCAGAATTCTTGTAATTACTATATTCCATGAACGTGTCATCACAATGCTCTATGGCGCTTGTCATCAGAATGCTACAGAATTCTTGTCATCACAATATTCCATGACCGTGTCATCACAATGCTCCATCGCCTTTGTCATCAGAATGCTCCAGAATACTTGTCATCACAATGTTCCATGACCGTGTCATCACAATGCTCCATGGCCCTTGTCAGCACAATGCTCCAGAATTCTTGTCATCACAATGTTCCATGACCGTGTCATCACAATGCTCCATGGCCCTTGTCATGACAATGCTCCAGAATTCTTCTCATCACAATGTTCCATGACCGTGTCATCACAATGCTCCATGGCCATTGTCATCACAGTGCTCCCGAATTCTTCTCATCACAATGTTCCATGACCGTGTCATCACAATGCCCCATGGCCCTTGTCATGACAATGCTCCAGAATTCTTCTCATAACAATGTTCCATGACCATGTCATCACAATGCTCCATGTCCATTGTCATCACAATGCTCCCGAATTCTTGTCATCACAATGTTCCATGGCCCTGTCATCACAATGCTCCATGGCCCTTGTCATCATAATGCTCCAGAATACTTGTCATCAAAATGTTCCATGACCGTGTCATCACAATGATCCATGGCCCTTGTCAGCACAATATTCCATGACACTTTTTGTCACAATACTCCATGACCACTGTCATCACAGAGTTTTCTGCCCATATCATCACAATGTTCCTTGTCACCTTTAATCACAATGCTCCATGCCCTTTCATCACAATGCTCCAGAGTTCTTCTCATCACAATGTTCCATGACCGTGTCATCACAATGCTCCATGGCCATTGTCATCACAATTCTCCAGAAATCTTGTCATCGCAATGTTCCATGGCCTTGTCATCACAATGCTCCATGGCCCTTGTCTTCATAATGCTCCAGAATTATTGTCATCACAATATTCCATGACCGTATCATCACAATGCTCCATGGCACTTTTCAGCACAATACTCCAGAATTCTTCTCATCAAAATGTTCCATGACCGTATCATCACAATGCTACATGACCCTGGTCATCACAGTTCTCCATGACCTTTGTCATCGCAATGCTCTATGTCGCTTTTCATCACAATTCTCAATGACCACTTTAATCACTATGCTCGCTGACCATTTTCATCATATTTCTCTAGTGTCATTACAATACCCCATGGCCACTTTCTTCACAATGCTCCATGATGCCTGTCATCACAATGCTCCGTGGCTTTTGTTATCACAATGCTCCAGGACCAGTTTCATCACAATTCTCCATCCCCTTTGTCATCATGGTGCACAATGAAACCTTTCATTAAAATGCTCCATGACACTAGTCATCACAATACTCCATGGCCTTTATCGTCACAATGCTCCCATGCACTTTTCATCACGATGTTCCATGAATACTTTCATCACATTGCTCCATGACCATTGTCATCACAATAGTCCATACCCTTGTCAACACAATGCTGCATAATCCCTGTCATCACAATTCTCCATGACTGCTGTCATCACAATAATCCAGGACAATTTTCATCACAGTGCTTCATGCCCCCAGTCATCAGAGTGCTCCATGACACCTTTCATCACAATTCCTAGATGATCAATGTCACACAATGCCCCATGACACTTGTCATCACAATTCGCTATGACCCTTGTCATCACAATACTCGATGAACCGTGTCATCACAGTGTTCCAGGACACATGTCATCACAATGATCCATATCTACTTCCATCACAATGCTCCAATACCCCTGTCATCACAATGCTCCATGGCCCCTGTTATCATATTGCTCCATGATCTCTTTCATCACAATGCTCCATGACCACTGTCATCACCATGCCTCATAACGGCTCTCATCTCAATGCTCCATGGCCCCTTTCATCACAATGCTCCATGAACCCTGTCATCACAATGTACCCTGCCCTTTTCATCACAAAGCTCCGTGGGCCCTGTCATCACAATGCTCCATGCCCTTGTCATCAAAATGCTCCAGAACACTTGTCATCATAATGCTCCATGCCAATGTCATCAAAATGCCCCATGACACTTGTCATCACAATGCTCCATGGCCTTTGTCATCACAATGTTCCATGGCCCCTGTCATCACAGTGCTCCATGATACCTTTCATCACAATTCTAGATGACCACTGTCATCACAACGCCCCATGACAGAAGTCATCACAATTCACCATGGTCCTTGTCATCACAATGCTCCATGAACCGTGTCATCACAAGGTTCCAGGACACTTGTCATCACAATGATCCAAGATCACATTCATCACAGTGCTCCATGAAACCTGTCATCTCAATACTCCATAGCCTTTGAATTCACAATGCTCCATGGCCCTTCTAATCACAATGCTCCATGACGCCTTTCATCACAATGCTCCAAGACCGCTCTCAACACAATGCCCAATGATGCCTGCCATCACAAATCTCCATGGCCTCTCTTACCAAAGAGCTCCATGATCCCTGTCAGCACAATGTTCCATGACAGTTTTCGTCAAAATACTCCATGTCCTGTCTCATCACAGAGTTCTCTGCCCATATCATCACAATGTTCCTTGTCACCTTTAATCACAATACTCCATACCCTTTCACCACAATACTCCAGAAATCTTGTCATCGCAATGTTCCTTTACCGTGTCATCACAATTCTCCATGAACCTTGTCATCACAATTCTCCAGAATTCTTGTCATAACAATGTTCCATGGCCGTGTCATCACAATGCTCCATGGACCTTGTCATGACAATGCTCCATGGCCCTTGTCATGACAATGCTCCAGAATTCTTCTCATCACAATGTTCCATGACCGTATCATAACAATGCTCCATGGCCTTTGTCAGCACAATGCTCCAGAATTCTTCTCATCACAATGTTCCATGATCGTGTCATCACAATGCTCCATGGCCCTTGTCATCACAATGCTCCAGAATTCTTGTCATCACAATGTTCCATGACCGTGTCATCACAATGCTCCATGGCCCTTGTCATGACAATGCTCCAGAATTCTTCTCATCACAATATTTCATGACCGTGTCATCACAATGCTCCATGGCCCTTGTCATCATAATGCTCCGGAATTATTGTCATCACAATGTTCCATGACCGTATCATCACAATGCTCCATGGCCCTTGTCAGCACAATGCTCCAGAATTCTTCTCATCACAATGTTCCATGACTGTGTCATCCCAATGCTCCATGGCCCTTTTCATCATAATGCTCCAGAATTCTTGTCATCACAATGTTCCATGACCGTGTCATCACAATGCTCCATGGCCCTTGTCATGACAATGCTCCAGAATTCTTCTCATCACAATGTTCCATGACTGTGTCATCCCAATGCTCCATGGCCCTTTTCATCATAATGCTCCAGAATTCTTGTAATTATTTATTCCATGAATGTGTCATCACAATGCTCTATGGCGCTTGTCATCAGAATGCTACAGAATTCTTGTCATCACAATATTTCATGACCGTGTCATCAAAATGCTCCATCGCCTTTGTCATCAGAATGCTCCAGAATTCTTGTCATCACAATGTTCCATGACCGTGTCATCACAATGATCCATAGCCCTTGTCAGCACAATGCTCCAGAATTCTTGTCATCACAATGTTCCATGACCGTGTCATCACAATGCTCCATTCCCCTTGTCAGCACAATGCTCCAGAATTCTTGTCATCACAATGTTCCATGACCGTGTCATCACAATGCTCCATGGCCCTTGTCATGACAATGCTCCAGAATTCTTCTCATCACAATGTTCCATGACCGTGTCATCACAATTCTCCATGGCCCTTGTCAGCACAATGCTCCAGAATTCTTGTCATCACAATGTGCCATGACCGTGTCATCACAATGCTCCATGGCCCTTTTCATGACAATGCTCCAGAATTCTTGTCATCACAATGTTCCATGGCCGTGTCATCACAATGCTCCATCGCCTTTGTCATCAGAATGCTCCAGAATTCTTGTCATCACAATGTTCCATGACCGTGTCATCACAATGCTCCATGGCCCTTGTCAACACAATGCTCCAGAATTCTTGTCATCACAATGTTCCATGATCGTGTCATCACAATGCTCCATGGCACTTGTCATCACAATGCTCCAGAATTCTTGTCATCACAATGTCCCATGACCGTGTCATCAAAAGGCTCCATGGCCATTGTCATCACAATGCTCCAGAATTCTTGTCATCACAATGTTCCATGGCCGTGTCATCACAATGCTCCATGGCCATTGTCATCACAATGCTCCAGATTTCTTGTCATCACAATGTTCCATGACCGTGTCATCACAATGTTCCATCGCCTTTGTCATCAGAATGCTCCAGAATTCTTGTCATCACAATCTTCCATGACCGTGTCATCACAATGCTCCATGCCCCTTGTCATCACAATGCTCCAGAATTCTTGTCATCACAATGTTCCATGGCCGCGTCATCACAATGCTCCATGGCCCTTTTCAGCACAATGCTCCAGAATTCTTCTCATCACAATGTTCCATGACTGTGTCATCACAATGCTCCAGAATTCTTCTCATCACAATGTTACTTGAACGTGTCAACAAAATGCTCCATGGCCACTGTCATCACAATGCTCCACAATTCTTGTCATCACAATATTCCATGGCCGTGTCATCACAATGCTCCTTGGGCTTTGTCATCATAATGCTCCAGAATTCTTCTAATTACTATATTCCATGAACGTGTCATCACAATGCTCCAGAATTCTTGTCATCACAATGTTCCATGGCCCTGTCATCACAATGCTCCATGGTCCTTGTCATCATAATGCTCCAGAATTCTTGTCATCACAATGTTCCATGACCGTGTCATCACAATGCTCCATGGCCCTTGTCATGACAATGCTCCAGAATTCTTCTCATCACAATGTTCCATGACCGTGTCATCACAATGCTCCATGTCCATTGTCATCACAATGCTCCATGGCCCTTGTCATCATAATGCTCCAGAATACTTGTCATCACACTGTTCTATGATCGTGTCATCACAATGATCCATGGCCCTTGTCAGAACAATGTTCCATGACACTTTTTGTCACAATACTCCTTGACCACTGTCATCACAGAGTTTTCTGCCCATATCATCACAATGTTCCTTGTCACCTTTAATCACAATGCTCCATGCCCTTTCATCACAATGCTCCAGAATTCTTCTCATCACAATGTTCCATGACCGTGTCAACACAATGCTCCATGGCCATTGTCATCACAATGCTCCAGAATTCTTGTCATCACAATGTTCCATGGCCCTGTCCTCACAATGCTCCATGGCCCTTGTCTTCATAATGTTCCTGAATTATTGTCATCACAATGTTCCATGACCGTATCATCACAATGCTCCATGGCCCTTTTCAGCACAATGCTCCAGAATTCTTCTCATCACAATGTTCCATGACCGTGTCATCACAATGCTCCATGGCCCTTGTCATCACAATGCTCCAGAATTCTTGTCATCAAAATGTTCCATGACCGTGTCATCACAATACTCCATGACCTTTGTCATGACAATGCTCCAGAATTCTTCTCATCACAATGTTCCATGACCGTGTCATCACAATGCTCCATGGCCATTGTCATCACAATGCTCCAGAATTCTTGTCATCACAATGTTCCATGGCCGTGTCATCACAATGCTCCATGGCACTTGTCATCATAATGCTCCAGAATTCTTGTCATCACAATGTTCCATGACCGTGTCATCACAATGCTCCATGGCCCTTGTCATGACAATGCTCCAGAATTATTCTCATCACAATGTTCCATGACCGTGTCATCACAATACTCCATCGCCTTTGTCATCAGAATGCTCCAGAATTATTGTCATCACAATGTTCCATGACCGTGTCATCACAATGCTCCATGGCCCTTGTCATCACAATGCTCCAGAATTCTTGTCATCACAATGTTCCATGACCGTGTCATCACAATGCTCCATGGCCCTTGTCATGACAATGCTCCAGAATTCTTCTCATCACAATGTTCCATGACCATGTCATCACAATGCTCCATGGCCATTGTCATCACAATGCTCCAGAATTCTTGTCATCACAATGTTCCATGGCCCTGTCATCACAATGCTCCATGGTCCTTGTCATCATAATGCTCCAGAATTCTTGTCATCACAATGCTCCATGGCCCTTGTCATGACAATGCTCCAGAATTCTTCTCATCACAATGTTCCATGACCGTGTCATCACAATGCTCCATGTCCATTGTCATCACAATGCTCCATGGCCCTTGTCAGCATAATGCTCCAGAATACTTGTCATCACACTGTTCTATGACCGTGTCATCACAATGATCCATGGTCCTTGTCAGAACAATGTTCCATGACACTTTTTGTCACAATACTCCATGACCACTGTCATCACAGAGTTTTCTGCCCATATCATCACAATGTTCCTTGTCACCTTTAATCACAATGCTCCATGCCCTTTCATCACAATGCTCCAGAATTCTTCTCATCACAATGTTCCATGACCGTGTCAACACAATGCTCCATGACCATTGTCATCACAATGCTCCAGAATTCTTGTCATCACAATGTTCCATGGCCCTGTCCTCACAATGCTCCATGGCCCTTGTCTTCATAATGTTCCTGAATTATTCTCATCACAATGTTCCATGACCGTATCATCACAATGCTCCATGGCCCTTTTCAGCACAATGCTCCAGAATTCTTGTCATCAAAATGTTCCATGACCGTGTCATCACAATACTCCATGACCCTTGTCATGACAATGCTCCAGAATTCTTCTCATCACAATGTTCCATGACAGTGTCATCACAATGCTCCATGGCCATTGTCATCACAATGCTCCAGAATTCTTGTCATCACAATGTTCCATGGCCGTGTCATCACAATGCTCCATGGCACTTGTCATCATAATGCTCCAGAATTCTTGTCATCACAATGTTCCATGACCGTGTCATCACAATGCTCCATGGCCCTTGTCATGACAATGCTCCAGAATTATTCTCATCACAATGTTCCATGACCGTGTCATCACAATGCTCCATCGCCTTTGTCATCAGAATGCTCCAGAATTATTGTCATCACAATGTTCCATGACCGTGTCATCACAATGCTCCATGGCCCTTGTCATGACAATGCTCCAGAATTCTTCCCATCACAATGTTCCATGACCATGTCATCACAATGCTCCATGGACCTTGTCATCACAATGCTCCAGAATTATTGTCATCACAATGTTCCATGACCGTGTCATCACAATGCTCCATGGCCCTTGTCATGACAATGCTCCAGAATTATTCTCATCACAATGTTCCATGACCGTGTCATCACAATGCTCCATCGCCTTTGTCATCAGAATGCTCCAGAATTATTGTCATCACAATGTTCCATGACCGTGTCATCACAATGCTCCATGGCCCTTGTCATCACAATGCTCCAGAATTCTTGTCATCACAATGTTCCATGACCGTGTCATCACAATGCTCCATGGCCCTTGTCATGACAATGCTCCAGAATTCTCCTCATCACAATGTTCCATGACCATGTCATCACAATGCTCCATGGCCATTGTCATCATAATGCTCCAGAATTCTTGTCATCAAAATGTTCCATGACCGTATCATCACAATGCTCCATGGACCTTGTCAGCACAATGCTCCAGAATTCTTCTCATCAAAATGTTCCATGACCGTGTCATCACAATTCTCCATGGCCCTTGTCAGCACAATGCTCCAGAATTCTTGTCATCACAATGTTCCATGACCGTGTCATCACAATGCTCCATGGCCCTTGTCATGACAATGCTGCAGAATTCTTCTCATCACAATATTTCATGACCGTGTCATCACAATGCTCCATGGCCCTTGTCATCATAATGCTCCGGAATTATTGTCATCACAATGTTCCATGACCGTATCATCACAATGCTCCATGGCCCTTGTCAGCACAATGCTCCAGAATTCTTCTCATCACAATGTTCCATGACCGTGTCATCACAATACTCCATCGCCTTTGTCATCAGAATGCTCCAGAATTATTGTCATCACAATGTTCCATGACCGTGTCATCACAATGCTCCATGGCCCTTGTCATCACAATGCTCCAGAATTCTTGTCATCACAATGTTCCATGACCGTGTCATCACAATGCTCCATGGCCCTTGTCATGACAATGCTCCAGAATTCTTCTCATCACAATGTTCCATGACCATGTCATCACAATGCTCCATGGCCATTGTCATCACAATGCTCCAGAATTCTTGTCATCACAATGTTCCATGGCCCTGTCATCACAATGCTCCATGGTCCTTGTCATCATAATGCTCCAGAATTCTTGTCATCACAATGCTCCATGGCCCTTGTCATGACAATGCTCCAGAATTCTTCTCATCACAATGTTCCATGACCGTGTCATCACAATGCTCCATGTCCATTGTCATCACAATGCTCCATGGCCCTTGTCAGCATAATGCTCCAGAATACTTGTCATCACACTGTTCTATGACCGTGTCATCACAATGATCCATGGCCCTTGTCAGAACAATGTTCCATGACACTTTTTGTCACAATACTCCATGACCACTGTCATCACAGAGTTTTCTGCCCATATCATCACAATGTTCCTTGTCACCTTTAATCACAATGCTCCATGCCCTTTCATCACAATGCTCCAGAATTCTTCTCATCACAATGTTCCATGACCGTGTCAACACAATGCTCCATGACCATTGTCATCACAATGCTCCAGAATTCTTGTCATCACAATGTTCCATGGCCCTGTCCTCACAATGCTCCATGGCCCTTGTCTTCATAATGTTCCTGAATTATTCTCATCACAATGTTCCATGACCGTATCATCACAATGCTCCATGGCCCTTTTCAGCACAATGCTCCAGAATTCTTCTCATCACAATGTTCCATGACCGTGTCATCACAATGCTCCATGGCCCTTGTCATCACAATGCTCCAGAATTCTTGTCATCAAAATGTTCCATGACCGTGTCATCACAATACTCCATGACCCTTGTCATGACAATGCTCCAGAATTCTTCTCATCACAATGTTCCATGACAGTGTCATCACAATGCTCCATGGCCATTGTCATCACAATGCTCCAGAATTCTTGTCATCACAATGTTCCATGGCCGTGTCATCACAATGCTCCATGGCACTTGTCATCATAATGCTCCAGAATTCTTGTCATCACAATGTTCCATGACCGTGTCATCACAATGCTCCATGGCCCTTGTCATGACAATGCTCCAGAATTATTCTCATCACAATGTTCCATGACCGTGTCATCACAATGCTCCATCGCCTTTGTCATCAGAATGCTCCAGAATTATTGTCATCACAATGTTCCATGACCGTGTCATCACAATGCTCCATGGCCCTTGTCATGACAATGCTCCAGAATTCTTCCCATCACAATGTTCCATGACCATGTCATCACAATGCTCCATGGACCTTGTCATCACAATGCTCCAGAATTATTGTCATCACAATGTTCCATGACCGTGTCATCACAATGCTCCATGGCCCTTGTCATGACAATGCTCCAGAATTATTCTCATCACAATGTTCCATGACCGTGTCATCACAATGCTCCATCGCCTTTGTCATCAGAATGCTCCAGAATTATTGTCATCACAATGTTCCATGACCGTGTCATCACAATGCTCCATGGCCCTTGTCATCACAATGCTCCAGAATTCTTGTCATCACAATGTTCCATGACCGTGTCATCACAATGCTCCATGGCCCTTGTCATGACAATGCTCCAGAATTCTCCTCATCACAATGTTCCATGACCATGTCATCACAATGCTCCATGGCCATTGTCATCATAATGCTCCAGAATTCTTGTCATCAAAATGTTCCATGACCGTATCATCACAATGCTCCATGGACCTTGTCAGCACAATGCTCCAGAATTCTTCTCATCAAAATGTTCCATGACCGTGTCATCACAATTCTCCATGGCCCTTGTCAGCACAATGCTCCAGAATTCTTGTCATCACAATGTTCCATGACCGTGTCATCACAATGCTCCATGGCCCTTGTCATGACAATGCTCCAGAATTCTTCTCATCACAATATTTCATGACCGTGTCATCACAATGCTCCATGGCCCTTGTCATCATAATGCTCCGGAATTATTGTCATCACAATGTTCCATGACCGTATCATCACAATGCTCCATGGCCCTTGTCAGCACAATGCTCCAGAATTCTTCTCATCACAATGTTCCATGACTGTGTCATCCCAATGCTCCATGGCCCTTTTCATCATAATGCTCCAGAATTCTTGTAATTATTTATTCCATGAATGTGTCATCACAATGCTCTATGGCGCTTGTCATCAGAATGCTACAGAATTCTTGTCATCACAATATTTCATGACCGTGTCATCACAATGCTCCATCGCCTTTGTCATCAGAATGCTCCAGAATTCTTGTCATCACAATGTTCCATGACCGTGTCATCACAATGATCCATAGCCCTTGTCAGCACAATGCTCCAGAATTCTTGTCATCACAATGTTCCATGACCGTGTCATCACAATGCTCCATTCCCCTTGTCAGCACAATGCTCCAGAATTCTTGTCATCACAATGTTCCATGACCGTGTCATCACAATGCTCCATGGCCCTTGTCATGACAATGCTCCAGAATTCTTCTCATCACAATGTTCCATGACCGTGTCATCACAATTCTCCATGGCCCTTGTCAGCACAATGCTCCAGAATTCTTGTCATCACAATGTGCCATGACCGTGTCATCACAATGCTCCATGGCCCTTTTCATGACAATGCTCCAGAATTCTTCTCATCACAATGTTCCATGACCGTGTCAACAAAATGCTCCATAGCCACTGTCATCACAATGCTCCAGAATTCTTGTCATCACAATGTTCCATGGCCGTGTCATCACAATGCTCCATCGCCTTTGTCATCAGAATGCTCCAGAATTCTTGTCATCACAATGTTCCATGACCGTGTCATCACAATGCTCCATGGCCCTTGTCAACACAATGCTCCAGAATTCTTGTCATCACAATGTTCCATGATCGTGTCATCACAATGCTCCATGGCACTTGTCATCACAATGCTCCAGAATTCTTGTCATCACAATGTTCCATGACCGTGTCATCAAAAGGCTCCATGGCCATTGTCATCACAATGCTCCAGAATTCTTGTCATCACAATGTTCCATGGCCGTGTCATCACAATGCTCCATGGCCATTGTCATCACAATGCTCCAGATTTCTTGTCATCACAATGTTCCATGACCGTGTCATCACAATGTTCCATCGCCTTTGTCATCAGAATGCTCCAGAATTCTTGTCATCACAATCTTCCATGACCGTGTCATCACAATGCTCCATGCCCCTTGTCATCACAATGCTCCAGAATTCTTGTCATCACAATGTTCCATGGCCGCGTCATCACAATGCTCCATGGCCCTTTTCAGCACAATGCTCCAGAATTCTTCTCATCACAATGTTCCATGACTGTGTCATCACAATGCTCCAGAATTCTTCTCATCACAATGTTACTTGAACGTGTCAACAAAATGCTCCATGGCCACTGTCATCACAATGCTCCACAATTCTTGTCATCACAATATTCCATGGCCGTGTCATCACAATGCTCCTTGGGCTTTGTCATCATAATGCTCCAGAATTCTTCTAATTACTATATTCCATGAACGTGTCATCACAATGCTCCAGAATTCTTGTCATCACAATGTTCCATGGCCCTGTCATCACAATGCTCCATGGTCCTTGTCATCATAATGCTCCAGAATTCTTGTCATCACAATGTTCCATGACCGTGTCATCACAATGCTCCATGGCCCTTGTCATGACAATGCTCCAGAATTCTTCTCATCACAATGTTCCATGACCGTGTCATCACAATGCTCCATGTCCATTGTCATCACAATGCTCCATGGCCCTTGTCATCATAATGCTCCAGAATACTTGTCATCACACTGTTCTATGATCGTGTCATCACAATGATCCATGGCCCTTGTCAGAACAATGTTCCATGACACTTTTTGTCACAATACTCCTTGACCACTGTCATCACAGAGTTTTCTGCCCATATCATCACAATGTTCCTTGTCACCTTTAATCACAATGCTCCATGCCCTTTCATCACAATGCTCCAGAATTCTTCTCATCACAATGTTCCATGACCGTGTCAACACAATGCTCCATGGCCATTGTCATCACAATGCTCCAGAATTCTTGTCATCACAATGTTCCATGGCCCTGTCCTCACAATGCTCCATGGCCCTTGTCTTCATAATGTTCCTGAATTATTGTCATCACAATGTTCCATGACCGTATCATCACAATGCTCCATGGCCCTTTTCAGCACAATGCTCCAGAATTCTTCTCATCACAATGTTCCATGACCGTGTCATCACAATGCTCCATGGCCCTTGTCATCACAATGCTCCAGAATTCTTGTCATCAAAATGTTCCATGACCGTGTCATCACAATACTCCATGACCTTTGTCATGACAATGCTCCAGAATTCTTCTCATCACAATGTTCCATGACCGTGTCATCGCAATGCTCCATGGCCATTGTCATCACAATGCTCCAGAATTCTTGTCATCACAATGTTCCATGGCCGTGTCATCACAATGCTCCATGGCACTTGTCATCATAATGCTCCAGAATTCTTGTCATCACAATGTTCCATGACCGTGTCATCACAATGCTCCATGGCCCTTGTCATGACAATGCTCCAGAATTATTCTCATCACAATGTTCCATGACCGTGTCATCACAATGCTCCATCGCCTTTGTCATCAGAATGCTCCAGAATTATTGTCATCACAATGTTCCATGACCGTGTCATCACAATGCTCCATGGCCCTTGTCATCACAATGCTCCAGAATTCTTGTCATCACAATGTTCCATGACCGTGTCATCACAATGCTCCATGGCCCTTGTCATGACAATGCTCCAGAATTCTTCTCATCACAATGTTCCATGACCATGTCATCACAATGCTCCATGGCCATTGTCATCACAATGCTCCAGAATTCTTGTCATCACAATGTTCCATGGCCCTGTCATCACAATGCTCCATGGTCCTTGTCATCATAATGCTCCAGAATTCTTGTCATCACAATGCTCCATGGCCCTTGTCATGACAATGCTCCAGAATTCTTCTCATCACAATGTTCCATGACCGTGTCATCACAATGCTCCATGTCCATTGTCATCACAATGCTCCATGGCCCTTGTCAGCATAATGCTCCAGAATACTTGTCATCACACTGTTCTATGACCGTGTCATCACAATGATCCATGGCCCTTGTCAGAACAATGTTCCATGACACTTTTTGTCACAATACTCCATGACCACTGTCATCACAGAGTTTTCTGCCCATATCATCACAATGTTCCTTGTCACCTTTAATCACAATGCTCCATGCCCTTTCATCACAATGCTCCAGAATTCTTCTCATCACAATGTTCCATGACCGTGTCAACACAATGCTCCATGACCATTGTCATCACAATGCTCCAGAATTCTTGTCATCACAATGTTCCATGGCCCTGTCCTCACAATGCTCCATGGCCCTTGTCTTCATAATGTTCCTGAATTATTCTCATCACAATGTTCCATGACCGTATCATCACAATGCTCCATGGCCCTTTTCAGCACAATGCTCCAGAATTCTTCTCATCACAATGTTCCATGACCGTGTCATCACCATGCTCCATGGCCCTTGTCATCACAATGCTCCAGAATTCTTGTCATCAAAATGTTCCATGACCGTGTCATCACAATACTCCATGACCCTTGTCATGACAATGCTCCAGAATTCTTCTCATCACAATGTTCCATGACAGTGTCATCACAATGCTCCATGGCCATTGTCATCACAATGCTCCAGAATTCTTGTCATCACAATGTTCCATGGCCGTGTCATCACAATGCTCCATGGCACTTGTCATCATAATGCTCCAGAATTCTTGTCATCACAATGTTCCATGACCGTGTCATCACAATGCTCCATGGCCCTTGTCATGACAATGCTCCAGAATTATTCTCATCACAATGTTCCATGACCGTGTCATCACAATGCTCCATCGCCTTTGTCATCAGAATGCTCCAGAATTATTGTCATCACAATGTTCCATGACCGTGTCATCACAATGCTCCATGGCCCTTGTCATGACAATGCTCCAGAATTCTTCCCATCACAATGTTCCATGACCATGTCATCACAATGCTCCATGGACCTTGTCATCACAATGCTCCAGAATTATTGTCATCACAATGTTCCATGACCGTGTCATCACAATGCTCCATGGCCCTTGTCATGACAATGCTCCAGAATTATTCTCATCACAATGTTCCATGACCGTGTCATCACAATGCTCCATCGCCTTTGTCATCAGAATGCTCCAGAATTATTGTCATCACAATGTTCCATGACCGTGTCATCACAATGCTCCATGGCCCTTGTCATCACAATGCTCCAGAATTCTTGTCATCACAATGTTCCATGACCGTGTCATCACAATGCTCCATGGCCCTTGTCATGACAATGCTCCAGAATTCTCCTCATCACAATGTTCCATGACCATGTCATCACAATGCTCCATGGCCATTGTCATCATAATGCTCCAGAATTCTTGTCATCAAAATGTTCCATGACCGTATCATCACAATGCTCCATGGACCTTGTCAGCACAATGCTCCAGAATTCTTCTCATCAAAATGTTCCATGACCGTGTCATCACAATTCTCCATGGCCCTTGTCAGCACAATGCTCCAGAATTCTTGTCATCACAATGTTCCATGACCGTGTCATCACAATGCTCCATGGCCCTTGTCATGACAATGCTCCAGAATTCTTCTCATCACAATGTTCCATGACCGTGTCAACAAAATTCTCCATAGCCACTGTCATCACAATGCTCCAGAATTCTTGTCATCACAATGTTCCATGGCCGTGTCATCACAATGCTCCATGGCCTTTTTCATCATAATGCTCCGGAATTCTTCTCATCACATTGTTCCATGACCGTGTCATCACAATGCTCCATGGCCCTTGTCATCACTATGCTCCAGAATTCTTGTCATCACAATGTTCCATACCGTGTCATCACAATGCTCCATGGCCATTGTCAGCACAATGCTCCAGAATTCCTGTCATCACAATGTTCCATGACCGTGTCATCATAATGCTCCATGGCCCTTGTCATCACTATGCTCCAGAATTCTTGTCATCACAATGTTCCATACCGTGTCATCACAATGCTCCATGGCCATTGTCATCACAATGCTCCAGAATTCTTGTCATCACAATGTTCCATGGCCGTGTCATCACAATATTCCATGGCCCTTGTCATCATAATGCTCCAGAATTCTAGCCATCCCAATGTTCCATGACCGTGTCATCACAATGCTCCATGGCCCTTGTCATGACAATGCTCTAGAATTCCTGTCATCACAGTGTTCCATGACCGTGTCATCACAATGCTCCATGGCCCTTGTCATCACAATGCTCCAGAATTCTTCTCATCACAATGTTCCATGACCGTGTCAACAAAATGCTCCATGGCCACTGTCATCACAATGCCCCAGAATTCTTGTCATCACAATGTTCCATGGCCATGTCATCACAATGATCCACGGCCCTTGTCATCATAATGCTCCAGAATTCTTGTCATTACTATATTCCATGAACGTGTCATCACAATGCTCCATGGCCCTTGTCATGACAATGCTCCAGAGTTCTTCTCATCACAATGTTCCATGACCATGTCATCACAATGCTCCATGGCCCTTGTCATCACAATGCTCCAGAATTCTTGTCATCACAATGTTCCATGGCCGTGTCATCACAATGCTCCATGGCCCTTGTCATGACAATGCTCCAGAATTCTTCCCATCACAATGTTCCATGACCATGTCATCACAATGCTACATGGACCTTGTCATCTCAATGCTCCAGAATTCTTGTCATCACAATGTTCCATGGCCGTGTCAGCACAATGCTCCATGGCCCTTGTCATCATAATGCTCCAGAATTCTTGTCATCAAAATGTTCCATGACCGTATCATCACAATGCTCCATGGCCCTTGTCAGCACAATGCTCCAGAATTCTTCTCATCACAATGTTCCATGACCGTGTCATCACAATTCTCCATGGCCCTTGTCATGACAATGCTCCAGAATTCTTCTCATCACAATGTTCCATGACCGTATCATAACAATGCTCCATGGCCTTTGTCAGCACAATGCTCCAGAATTCTTCTCATCACAATGTTCCATGATCGTGTCATCACAATGCTCCATGGCCCTTGTCATCACAATGCTCCAGAATTCTTGTCATCACAATGTTCCATGACCGTGTCATCACAAGGCTCCATGGCACTTGTCATGACAATGCTCCAGAATTCTTCTCATCACAATATTTCATGACCGTGTCATCACAATGCTCCATGGCCCTTTTCATCATAATGCTCCAGAATTATTGTCATCACAATGTTCCATGACCGTATCATCACAATGCTCCATGGCCCTTGTCAGCACAATGCTCCAGAATTCTTCTCATCACAATGTTCCATGACTGTGTCATCCCAATGCTCCATGGCCCTTTTCATCATAATGCTCCAGAATTCTTGTAATTATTTATTCCATGAATGTGTCATCACAATGCTCTATGGCGCTTGTCATCAGAATGCTACAGAATTCTTGTCATCACAATGTTCCATGGCCGTGTCATCACAATGCTCCATCGCCTTTGTCATCAGAATGCTACAGAATTCTTGTCATCACAATGTTCCATGACCGTGTCATCACAATGCTCCATGGCCCTTGTCAACACAATGCTCCAGAATTCTTGTCATCACAATGTTCCATGATCGTGTCATCACAATGCTCCATGGCACTTGTCATCACAATGCTCCAGAATTCTTGTCATCACAATGTTCCATGACCGTGTCATCACAATGCTCCATGGCCCTTGTCATGACAATGCTCCAGAATTCTTCTCATCACAATGTTCCATGACCATGTCATCACAATGCTCCATGGCCATTGTCATCACAATGCTCCAGAATTCTTGTCATCACAATGTTCCATGGCCCTGTCATCACAATGCTCCATGGTCCTTGTCATCATAATGCTCCAGAATTCTTGTCATCACAATGTTCCATGACCGTGTCATCACAATGCTCCATGGCCCTTGTCATGACAATGCTCCAGAATTCTTCTCATCACAATGTTCCATGACCGTGTCATCACAATGCTCCATGTCCATTGTCATCACAATGCTCCATGGCCCTTTTCATCATAATGCTCCAGAATACTTGTCATCACACTGTTCTATGACCGTGTCATCACAATGATCCATGGCCCTTGTCAGAACAATGTTCCATGACACTTTTTGTCACAATACTCCATGACCACTGTCATCACAGAGTTTTCTGCCCATATCATCACAATGTTCCTTGTCACCTTTAATCACAATGCTCCATGCCCTTTCATCACAATGCTCCAGAATTCTTCTCATCACAATGTTCCATGACCGTGTCAACACAATGCTCCATGGCCCTTGTCATGACAATGCTCCAGAATTCTTCTCATCACAATGTTCCATGACCGTATCATAACAATGCTCCATGGCCTTTGTCAGCACAATGCTCCAGAATTCTTCTCATCACAATGTTCCATGATCGTGTCATCACAATGCTCCATGGCCCTTGTCATCACAATGCTCCAGAATTCTTGTCATCACAATGTTCCATGACCGTGTCATCACAATGCTCCATGGCCCTTGTCATGACAATGCTCCAGAATTCTTCTCATCACAATATTTCATGACCGTGTCATCACAATGCTCCATGGCCCTTGTCATCATAATGCTCCGGAATTATTGTCATCACAATGTTCCATGACCGTATCATCACAATGCTCCATGGCCCTTGTCAGCACAATGCTCCAGAATTCTTCTCATCACAATGTTCCATGACTGTGTCATCCCAATGCTCCATGGCCCTTTTCATCATAATGCTCCAGAATTCTTGTCATCACAATGTTCCATGACCGTGTCATCACAATGCTCCATGGCCCTTGTCATGACAATGCTCCAGAATTCTTCTCATCACAATGTTCCATGACTGTGTCATCCCAATGCTCCATGGCCCTTTTCATCATAATGCTCCAGAATTCTTGTAATTATTTATTCCATGAATGTGTCATCACAATGCTCTATGGCGCTTGTCATCAGAATGCTACAGAATTCTTGTCATCACAATATTTCATGACCGTGTCATCACAATGCTCCATCGCCTTTGTCATCAGAATGCTCCAGAATTCTTGTCATCACAATGTTCCATGACCGTGTCATCACAATGCTCCATAGCCCTTGTCAGCACAATGCTCCAGAATTCTTGTCATCACAATGTTCCATGACCGTGTCATCACAATGCTCCATTCCCCTTGTCAGCACAATGCTCCAGAATTCTTGTCATCACAATGTTCCATGACCGTGTCATCACAATGCTCCATGGCCCTTGTCATGACAATGCTCCAGAATTCTTCTCATCACAATGTTCCATGACCGTGTCATCACAATTCTCCATGGCCCTTGTCAGCACAATGCTCCAGAATTCTTGTCATCACAATGTGCCATGACCGTGTCATCACAATGCTCCATGGCCCTTTTCATGACAATGCTCCAGAATTCTTCTCATCACAATGTTCCATGACCGTGTCAACAAAATGCTCCATAGCCACTGTCATCACAATGCTCCAGAATTCTTGTCATCACAATGTTCCATGGCCGTGTCATCACAATGCTCCATCGCCTTTGTCATCAGAATGCTCCAGAATTCTTGTCATCACAATGTTCCATGACCGTGTCATCACAATGCTCCATGGCCCTTGTCAACACAATGCTCCAGAATACTTGTCATCACACTGTTCTATGATCGTGTCATCACAATGATCCATGGCCCTTGTCAGAACAATGTTCCATGACACTTTTTGTCACAATACTCCTTGACCACTGTCATCACAGAGTTTTCTGCCCATATCATCACAATGTTCCTTGTCACCTTTAATCACAATGCTCCATGCCCTTTCATCACAATGCTCCAGAATTCTTCTCATCACAATGTTCCATGACCGTGTCAACACAATGCTCCATGGCCATTGTCATCACAATGCTCCAGAATTCTTGTCATCACAATGTTCCATGGCCCTGTCCTCACAATGCTCCATGGCCCTTGTCTTCATAATGTTCCTGAATTATTGTCATCACAATGTTCCATGACCGTATCATCACAATGCTCCATGGCCCTTTTCAGCACAATGCTCCAGAATTCTTCTCATCACAATGTTCCATGACCGTGTCATCACAATGCTCCATGGCCCTTGTCATCACAATGCTCCAGAATTCTTGTCATCAAAATGTTCCATGACCGTGTCATCACAATACTCCATGACCCTTGTCATGACAATGCTCCAGAATTCTTTTCATCACAATGTTCCATGACCGTGTCATCACAATGCTCCATGGCCATTGTCATCACAATGCTCCAGAATTCTTGTCATCACAATGTTCCATGGCCGTGTCATCACAATGCTCCATGGCACTTGTCATCATAATGCTCCAGAATACTTGTCATCACAATGTTCCATGACCGTGTCATCACAATGCTCCATGGCCCTTGTCATGACAATGCTCCAGAATTATTCTCATCACAATGTTCCATGACCGTGTCATCACAATGCTCCATCGCCTTTGTCATCAGAATGCTCCAGAATTATTGTCATCACAATGTTCCATGACCGTGTCATCACAATGCTCCATGGCCCTTGTCATCACAATGCTCCAGAATTCTTGTCATCACAATGTTCCATGACCGTGTCATCACAATGCTCCATGGCCCTTGTCATGACAATGCTCCAGAATTCTTGTCATCACAATGTTCCATGACCATGTCATCACAATGCTCCATGGCCATTGTCATCACAATGCTCCAGAATTCTTGTCATCACAATGTTCCATGACCGTGTCATCACAATGCTCCATGGCCATTGTCATCACAATGCTCCAGAATTCTTCTCATCACAATGTTCCATGACCGTGTCATCACAATGCTCCATGTCCATTGTCATCACAATGCTCCATGGCCCTTGTCAGCATAATGCTCCAGAATACTTGTCATCACACTGTTCTATGACCGTGTCATCACAATGATCCATGGCCCTTGTCAGAACAATGTTCCATGACACTTTTTGTCACAATACTCCATGACCACTGTCATCACAGAGTTTTCTGCCCATATCATCACAATGTTCCTTGTCACCTTTAATCACAATGCTCCATGCCCTTTCATCACAATGCTCCAGAATTCTTCTCATCACAATGTTCCATGACCGTGTCAACACAATGCTCCATGGCCATTGTCATCACAATGCTCCAGAATTCTTGTCATCACAATGTTCCATGGCCCTGTCCTCACAATGCTCCATGGCCCTTGTCTTCATAATGTTCCTGAATTATTGTCATCACAATGTTCCATGACCGTATCATCACAATGCTCCATGGCCCTTTTCAGCACAATGCTCCAGAATTCTTCTCATCACAATGTTCCATGACCGTGTCATCACAATGCTCCATGGCCCTTGTCATCACAATGCTCCAGAATTCTTGTCATCAAAATGTTCCATGACCGTGTCATCACAATACTCCATGACCCTTGTCATGACAATGCTCCAGAATTCTTCTCATCACAATGTTCCATGACAGTGTCATCACAATGCTCCATGGCCATTGTCATCACAATGCTCCAGAATTCTTGTCATCACAATGTTCCATGGCCGTGTCATCACAATATTCCATGGCCCTTGTCATCATAATGCTCCAGAATTCTAGCCATCCCAATGTTCCATGACCGTGTCATCACAATGCTCCATGGCCCTTGTCATGACAATGCTCTAGAATTCCTGTCATCACAGTGTTCCATGACCGTGTCATCACAATGCTCCATGGCCCTTGTCATCACAATGCTCCAGAATTCTTCTCATCACAATGTTCCATGACCGTGTCAACAAAATGCTCCATGGCCACTGTCATCACAATGCCCCAGAATTCTTGTCATCACAATGTTCCATGGCCATGTCATCACAATGATCCACGGCCCTTGTCATCATAATGCTCCAGAATTCTTGTCATTACTATATTCCATGAACGTGTCATCACAATGCTCCATGGCCCTTGTCATGACAATGCTCCAGAGTTCTTCTCATCACAATGTTCCATGACCATGTCATCACAATTCTCCATGGCCCTTGTCATCACAATGCTCCAGAATTCTTGTCATCACAATGTTCCATGGCCGTGTCATCACAATGCTCCATGGCCCTTGTCATGACAATGCTCCAGAATTCTTCCCATCACAATGTTCCATGACCATGTCATCACAATGCTACATGGACCTTGTCATCACAATGCTCCAGAATTCTTGTCATCACAATGTTCCATGGCCGTGTCAGCACAATGCTCCATGGCCCTTGTCATCATAATGCTCCAGAATTCTTGTCATCAAAATGTTCCATGACCGTATCATCACAATGCTCCATGGCCCTTGTCAGCACAATGCTCCAGAATTCTTCTCATCACAATGTTCCATGACCGTGTCATCACAATTCTCCATGGCCCTTGTCATGACAATGCTCCAGAATTCTTCTCATCACAATGTTCCATGACCGTATCATAACAATGCTCCATGGCCTTTGTCAGCACAATGCTCCAGAATTCTTCTCATCACAATGTTCCATGATCGTGTCATCACAATGCTCCATGGCCCTTGTCATCACAATGCTCCAGAATTCTTGTCATCACAATGTTCCATGACCGTGTCATCACAAGGCTCCATGGCACTTGTCATGACAATGCTCCAGAATTCTTCTCATCACAATATTTCATGACCGTGTCATCACAATGCTCCATGGCCCTTTTCATCATAATGCTCCAGAATTATTGTCATCACAATGTTCCATGACCGTATCATCACAATGCTCCATGGCCCTTGTCAGCACAATGCTCCAGAATTCTTCTCATCACAATGTTCCATGACTGTGTCATCCCAATGCTCCATGGCCCTTTTCATCATAATGCTCCAGAATTCTTGTAATTATTTATTCCATGAATGTGTCATCACAATGCTCTATGGCGCTTGTCATCAGAATGCTACAGAATTCTTGTCATCACAATGTTCCATGGCCGTGTCATCACAATGCTCCATCGCCTTTGTCATCAGAATGCTACAGAATTCTTGTCATCACAATGTTCCATGACCGTGTCATCACAATGCTCCATGGCCCTTGTCAACACAATGCTCCAGAATTCTTGTCATCACAATGTTCCATGATCGTGTCATCACAATGCTCCATGGCACTTGTCATCACAATGCTCCAGAATTCTTGTCATCACAATGTTCCATGACCGTGTCATCACAATGCTCCATGGCCCTTGTCATGACAATGCTCCAGAATTCTTCTCATCACAATGTTCCATGACCATGTCATCACAATGCTCCATGGCCATTGTCATCACAATGCTCCAGAATTCTTGTCATCACAATGTTCCATGGCCCTGTCATCACAATGCTCCATGGTCCTTGTCATCATAATGCTCCAGAATTCTTGTCATCACAATGTTCCATGACCGTGTCATCACAATGCTCCATGGCCCTTGTCATGACAATGCTCCAGAATTCTTCTCATCACAATGTTCCATGACCGTGTCATCACAATGCTCCATGTCCATTGTCATCACAATGCTCCATGGCCCTTGTCATCATAATGCTCCAGAATACTTGTCATCACACTGTTCTATGACCGTGTCATCACAATGATCCATGGCCCTTGTCAGAACAATGTTCCATGACACTTTTTGTCACAATACTCCATGACCACTGTCATCACAGAGTTTTCTGCCCATATCATCACAATGTTCCTTGTCACCTTTAATCACAATGCTCCATGCCCTTTCATCACAATGCTCCAGAATTCTTCTCATCACAATGTTCCATGACCGTGTCAACACAATGCTCCATGGCCATTGTCATCACAATGCTCCAGAATTCTTGTCATCACAATGTTCCATGGCCCTGTCCTCACAATGCTCCATGGCCCTTGTCTTCATAATGTTCCTGAATTATTGTCATCACAATGTTCCATGACCGTATCATCACAATGCTCCATGGCCCTTTTCAGCACAATGCTCCAGAATTCTTCTCATCACAATGTTCCATGACCGTGTCATCACAATGCTCCATGGCCCTTGTCATCACAATGCTCCAGAATTCTTGTCATCACAATGTTCCATGGCCGTGTCATCACAATGCTCCATGGCCC
Organism: Balaenoptera acutorostrata; assembly: GCF_949987535.1. Lineage (NCBI taxonomy): Eukaryota > Metazoa > Chordata > Mammalia > Artiodactyla > Balaenopteridae > Balaenoptera > Balaenoptera acutorostrata. The sequence goes on from NW_026646181.1 coordinate 331,693, forward strand.
TTGTCATGACAATGCTCCATAATTCTTCCCATCACAATGTTCCATGACCATGTCATCACAATGCTCCATGGACCTTGTCATCACAATGCTCCAGAATTATTGTCATCACAATGTTCCATGGCCGTGTCAGCACAATGCTCCATGGCCCTTGTCATCATAATGCTCCAGAATTCTTGTCATCAAAATGTTCCATGACCGTATCATCACAATGCTCCATGGACCTTGTCAGCACAATGCTCCAGAATTCTTCTCATCACAATGTTCCATGACCGTGTCATCACAATTCTCCATGGCCCTTGTCAGCACAATGCTCCAGAATTCTTGTCATCACAATGTTCCATGACCGTGTCATCACAATGCTCCATGGCCCTTGTCATGACAATGCTCCAGAATTCTTCTCATCACAATGTTCCATGACCGTGTCAACAAAATGCTCCATAGCCACTGTCATCACAATGCTCCAGAATTCTTGTCATCACAATGTTCCATGGCCGTGTCATCACAATGCTCCATGGCCTTTTTCATCATAATGCTCCGGAATTCTTCTCATCACATTGTTCCATGACCGTGTCATCACAATGCTCCATGGCCCTTTTCAGCACAATGCTCCAGAATTCCTGTCATCACAATGTTCCATGACCGTGTCATCATAATGCTCCATGGCCCTTGTCATCACTATGCTCCAGAATTCTTGTCATCACAATGTTCCATACCGTGTCATCACAATGCTCCATGGCCATTGTCATCACAATGCTCCAGAATTCTTGTCATCACAATGTTCCATGGCCGTGTCATCACAATATTCCATGGCCCTTGTCATCATAATGCTCCAGAATTCTAGCCATCCCAATGTTCCATGACCGTGTCATCACAATGCTCCATGGCCCTTGTCATGACAATGCTCTAGAATTCCTGTCATCACAGTGTTCCATGACCGTGTCATCACAATGCTCCATGGCCCTTGTCATCACAATGCTCCAGAATTCTTCTCATCACAATGTTCCATGACCGTGTCAACAAAATGCTCCATGGCCACTGTCATCACAATGCCCCAGAATTCTTGTCATCACAATGTTCCATGGCCATGTCATCACAATGATCCATGGCCCTTGTCATCATAATGCTCCAGAATTCTTGTCATTACTATATTCCATGAACGTGTCATCACAATGCTCCATGGCCCTTGTCATGACAATGCTCCAGAGTTCTTCTCATCACAATGTTCCATGACCATGTCATCACAATGCTCCATGGCCCTTGTCATCACAATGCTCCAGAATTCTTGTCATCACAATGTTCCATGGCCGTGTCATCACAATGCTCCATGGCCCTTGTCATGACAATGCTCCAGAATTCTTCCCATCACAATGTTCCATGACCATGTCATCACAATGCTACATGGACCTTGTCATCACAATGCTCCAGAATTCTTGTCATCACAATGTTCCATGGCCGTGTCAGCACAATGCTCCATGGCCCTTGTCATCATAATGCTCCAGAATTCTTGACATCAAAATGTTCCATGACCGTATCATCACAATGCTCCATGGCCCTTGTCAGCACAATGCTCCAGAATTCTTCTCATCACAATGTTCCATGACCGTGTCATCACAATTCTCCATGGCCCTTGTCATGACAATGCTCCAGAATTCTTCTCATCACAATGTTCCATGACCGTATCATAACAATGCTCCATGGCCTTTGTCAGCACAATGCTCCAGAATTCTTCTCATCACAATGTTCCATGATCGTGTCATCACAATGCTCCATGGCCCTTGTCATCACAATGCTCCAGAATTCTTGTCATCAAAATGTTCCATGACCGTGTCATCACAATGCTCCATGGCCCTTGTCATGACAATGCTCCAGAATTCTTCTCATCACAATATTTCATGACCGTGTCATCACAATGCTCCATGGCCCTTTTCATCATAATGCTCCAGAATTATTGTCATCACAATGTTCCATGACCGTATCATCACAATGCTCCATGGCCCTTGTCAGCACAATGCTCCAGAATTCTTCTCATCACAATGTTCCATGACTGTGTCATCCCAATGCTCCATGGCCCTTTTCATCATAATGCTACAGAATTCTTGTAATTATTTATTCCATGAATGTGTCATCACAATGCTCTATGGCGCTTGTCATCAGAATGCTACAGAATTCTTGTCATCACAATATTTCATGACCGTGTCATCACAATGCTCCATCGCCTTTGTCATCAGAATGCTCCAGAATTCTTGTCATCACAATGTTCCATGACCGTGTCATCACAATGCTCCATAGCCCTTGTCAGCACAATGCTCCAGAATTCTTGTCATCACAATGTTCCATGACCGTGTCATCACAATGCTCCATGGCCCTTGTCATGACAATGCTGCAGAATTCTTCTCATCACAATGTTCCATGACCGTGTCATCAAAATGCTCCATGGCCATTGTCATCACAATGCTCCAGAATTCTTGTCATCACAATGTTCCATGGCCGTGTCATCACAATGCTCCATGGCCATTGTCATCACAATGCTCCAGATTTCTTGTCATCACAATGTTCCATGACCGTGTCATCACAATGTTCCATCGCCTTTGTCATCAGAATGCTCCAGAATTCTTGTCATCACAATCTTCCATGACCGTGTCATCACAATGCTCCATGCCCCTTGTCATCACAATGCTCCAGAATTCTTGTCATCACAATGTTCCATGGCCGTGTCATCACAATGCTCCATGGCCCTTTTCAGCACAATGCTCCAGAATTCTTCTCATCACAATGTTCCATGACCGTATCATCACAATGCTCCATGGCCGTCATCAGCACAATGCTCCAGAATTCTTGTCATCACAATGTTCCATGACTGTGTCATCACAATGCTCCAGAATTCTTCTCATCACAATGTTACTTGAACGTGTCAACAAAATGCTCCATGGCCACTGTCATCACAATGCTCCAGAATTCTTGTCATCACAATATTCCATGGCCGTGTCATCACAATGCTCCTTGGGCCTTGTCATCATAATGCTCCAGAATTCTTGTAATTACTATATTCCATGAACGTGTCATCACAATGCTCTATGGCGCTTGTCATCAGAATGCTACAGAATTCTTGTCCTCACAATATTCCATGACCGTGTCATCACAATGCTCCATCGCCTTTGTCATCAGAATGCTCCAGAATTCTTGTCATCACAATGTTCCATGACCGTGTCATCACAATGCTCCATGGCCCTTGTCAACACAATGCTCCAGAATTCTTGTCATCACAATGTTCCATGATCGTGTCATCAAAATGCTCCATGGCAGTTGTCACCACAATGCTCCAGAATTCTTGTCATCACAATGTTCCATGACCGTGTCATCACAATGCTCCATGGCCCTTGTCATGACAATGCTCCAGAATTCTTCTCATCACAATGTTCCATGACCATGTCATCACAATGCTCCATGGCCATTGTCATCACAATGCTCCAGAATTCTTGTCATCACAATGTTCCATGGCCCTGTCATCACAATGCTCCATGGTCCTTGTCATCATAATGCTCCAGAATTCTTGTCATCACAATGTTCCATGACCGTGTCATCACAATGCTCCATGGCCCTTGTCATGACAATGCTCCAGAATTCTTCTCATCACAATGTTCCATGAACGTGTCATCACAATGCTCCATGTCCATTGTCATCACAATGCTCCATGGCCCTTGTCATCATAATGCTCCAGAATACTTGTCATCACACTGTTCTATGACCGTGTCATCACAATGATCCATGGCCCTTGTCAGAACAATGTTCCATGACACTTTTTGTCACAATACTCCATGACCACTGTCATCACAGAGTTTTCTGCCCATATCATCACAATGTTCCTTGTCACCTTTAATCACAATGCTCCATGCCCTTTCATCACAATGCTCCAGAATTCTTCTCATCACAATGTTCCATGACCGTGTCAAAACAATGCTCCATGGCCATTGTCATCACAATGCTCCAGAATTCTTGTCATCACAATGTTCCATGGCCCTGTCATCACAATGCTCCATGGCCCTTGTCTTCATAATGTTCCTGAATTATTGTCATCACAATGTTCCATGACCGTATCATCACAATGCTCCATGGCCCTTTTCAGCACAATGCTCCAGAATTCTTCTCATCACAATGTTCCATGACCGTGTCATCACAATGCTCCATGGCCCTTGTCATCACAATGCTCCAGAATTCTTGTCATCAAAATGTTCCATGACCGTGTCATCACAATACTCCATGACCCTTGTCATGACAATGCTCCAGAATTCTTCTCATCACAATGTTCCATGACCGTGTCATCACAATGCTCCATGGCCATTGTCATCACAATGCTCCAGAATTCTTGTCATCACAATGTTCCAAGGCCGTGTCATCACAATGCTCCATGGCACTTGTCATCATAATGCTCCAGAATTCTTGTCATCACAATGTTCCATGACCGTGTCATCACAATGCTCCATGGCCCTTGTCATGACAATGCTCCAGAATTCTTCTCATCACAATGTTCCATGACCGTGTCATCACAATGCTCCATGGCCATTGTCATCACAATGCTCCAGAATTCTTGTCATCACAATGTTCCAAGGCCGTGTCATCACAATGCTCCATGGCCCTTGTCATCACAATGCTCCAGAATTCTTGTCATCACAATGTTCCATGGCCGTGTCATCACAATGCTCCATGGCCCTTGTCATGACAATGCTCCAGAATTCTTCCCATCACAATGTTCCATGACCATGTCATCACAATGCTCCATGGACCTTGTCATCACAATGCTCCAGAATTCTTGTCATCACAATGTTCCATGGCCGTGTCAGCACAATGCTCCATGGCCCTTGTCATCATAATGCTCCAGAATTCTTGTCATCAAAATGTTCCATGACCGTATCATCACAATGCTCCATGGACCTTGTCAGCACAATGCTCCAGAATTCTTCTCATCACAATGTTCCATGACCGTGTCATCACAATTCTCCATGGCCCTTGTCAGCACAATGCTCCAGAATTCTTGTCATCACAATGTTCCATGACCGTGTCATCACAATGCTCCATGGCCCTTGTCATGACAATGCTCCAGAATTCTTCTCATCACAATGTTCCATGACCGTGTCAACAAAATGCTCCATAGCCACTGTCATCACAATGCTCCAGAATTCTTGTCATCACAATGTTCCATGGCCGTGTCATCACAATGCTCCATGGCCTTTTTCATCATAATGCTCCGGAATTCTTCTCATCACATTGTTCCATGACCGTGTCATCACAATGCTCCATGGCCCTTTTCAGCACAATGCTCCAGAATTCCTGTCATCACAATGTTCCATGACCGTGTCATCATAATGCTCCATGGCCCTTGTCATCACTATGCTCCAGAATTCTTGTCATCACAATGTTCCATACCGTGTCATCACAATGCTCCACGTCCATTGTCATCACAATGCTCCAGAATTCTTGTCATCACAATGTTCCATGGCCGTGTCATCACAATATTCCATGGCCCTTGTCATCATAATGCTCCAGAATTCTAGCCATCCCAATGTTCCATGACCGTGTCATCACAATGCTCCATGGCCCTTGTCATGACAATGCTCTAGAATACCTGTCATCACAATGTTCCATGACCGTGTCATCACAATGCTCCATGGCCCTTGTCATCACAATGCTCCAGAATTCTTCTCATCACAATGTTCCATGACCGTGTCAACAAAATGCTCCATGGCCACTGTCATCACAATGCCCCAGAATTCTTGTCATCACAATGTTCCATGGCCATGTCATCACAATGATCCATGGCCCTTGTCATCATAATGCTCCAGAATTCTTGTCATCACAATGTTCCATGACCGTGTCATCACAGTGCTCCATGGCCCTTGTCAGCACAATGTTCCATGACACTTTTTGTCACAATACTCCATGACCACTGTCATCACAGAGTTTTCTGCCCATATCATCACAATGTTCCTTGTCACCTTTAATCACAATGCTCCATGCCCTTTCATCACAATGCTCCAGAAAACTTGTCATCACAATGTTCCATGACCATGTCATCACAATGGTCCATGGCCCTTGTCAGGAGAATGCTCGAGAATTACTGTCATCACAATGTTCCATGACCGTGTCATCACAATGTTACATGACCCTGGTCATCACAGTTCTCCATGACCTTTGTCATCACAATGCTCTATGTCGCTTTTCATCACAATTCTCAATGACCACTTTTATCACTATGCTCGCTGACCATTTTCATCATATTTCTCTAGTGTCATTACAATACCCCATGGCCCCTTTCTTCACAATGCTCCATGATGCCTGTCATCACAATGCTCCATGGCTTTTGTTATCACAAAGCTCCAGGACCAGTTTCATCACAGTTCTCCATCCCCTTTTTCATCATGGTGCACAATGAAACCTTTCATTAAAATGCTCCATGACACTAGTCATCACAATACTCCATGGCCTTTATCGTCACAATGCTCCCATGCACTTTTCATCACGATGTTCCATGAATACTTTCATCACATTGCTCCATGACCATTGTCATCACAATAGTCCATACCCTTGTCAACACAATGCTGCATAATCCCTGTCATCACAATTCTCCATGACTGCTGTCATCACAATAATCCAGGCCAATTTTCATCACAGTGCTTCATGCCCCCAGTCATCACAGTGCTCCATGATACCTTTCATCACAATTCCTAGATGATCAATGTCATCACAATGCCCCATGACACTTGTCATCACAATTCGCTATGACCCTTTTCATCACAACACTCGATGAACCGTGTCATCACAGTGTTCCAGGACACATATCATCACAATGATCCATGTCTACTTCCATCACAATGCTCCAATACCCCTGTCATCACAATGCTCCATGGCCCCTGTTATCATATTGCTCCATGATCTCTTTCATCACAATGCTCCATGACCACTGTCATCATCACCATGCCTCATAACGGCTCTCATCTCAATGCTCCATGGCCCCTTTCATCACAATGCCCCATGAACCCTGTCATCACAATGTACCCTGCCCTTTTCATCACAAAGCTCCGTGGGCCCTGTCATCACAATGCTCCATGCCCTTGTCATCAAAATGCTCCAGAACTCTTGTCATCATAATGCTCCATGCCAATGTCATCAAAATGCCCCATGACACTTGTCATCACAATGCTCCATGGCCTTTGTCATCACAATGTTCCATGGCCCCTGTCATCACAGTGCTCCATGATACCTTTCATCGCAAATCTAGATGACCACTGTCATCACAATGCCCCATGACAGATGTCATCACAATTCGCCATGGTCCTTGTCATCACAATGCTCCATGAACCGTGTCATCACAAGGTTCCAGGACACTTGTCATCACAATGATCCAAGATCACATTCTTCACAGTGCTCCATGGCCCCTGTAATCACAATGCTCCATGACGCCTTTCATCACAATGCTCCAAGACCGCTGTCAACACAATGCCCCATGATGCCTGCCATCACAAATCTCCATGGCCTCTCTTACCAAAGAGCTCCATGATCCCTGTCGGCACAATGTTCCATGACAGTTTTCGTCACAATACTCCATGTCCTGTCTCATCACAGAGTTCTCTGCCCATATCATCACAATGTTCCTTGTCACCTTTAATCACAATGCCCGATACCCTTTCACAACAATGCTCCAGAAATCTTGTCATCGCAATGTTCCTTGACCGTGTCATCACAATTCTCCATGAACCTTGTCATCACAATTCTCCAGAATTCTTGTCATCACAATGTTCCATGGCCGTGTCATCACAATGCTCCATGGCCCTTGTCATGACAATGCTCCAGAATTCTACTCATCACAATGTTCCATGACCGTGTCATCACAATGATCCATTGCCCTTGTCATCATAATGCTCCAGAATTCTTGTCATCACAATGTTCCATAACCGTATCATCACAATGCTGAATGGCCCTTGTCAGCACAATGCTCCAGAATTCTTCTCTTCACAATGTTCCATGACCGTGTCATCACAATGCTCCATGGCCCTTGTCATCACAATGCTCCAGAATTCTTGTCATCACAATGTTCGATGACCGTGTCATCACAATGCTCCATGGCCCTTGTCATGACAATGCTCCAGAATTCTTCTCATCACAATGTCCCATGACCGTGTCAACAAAATGCTCCATGGCCACTGTCATCACAATGCTCCAGAATTCTTGTCATCACAATGTTCCATGGCCGTGTCATCACAATGCTCCATGGCCCTTGTCATCAGAATGCTCCAGAATTCTTGTCATCACAATGATCCATGACCGTGTCATCACAATGCTCCATGGCCCTTGTCAGCCCAATGCTCCAGAATTCTTGTCATCACAATGATCCATGACCGTGTCATCACAATGCTCCATGGCCCTTGTCATCACAATGCTCCAGAATACTTGTCATCACAATGTTCAATGACCGTGTCATCACAATGCTCCATGGCCCTTGTCATGAAAATGCTCCATAATTCTTCTCATCACAATGTTCCATGACCGTGTCATCACAATGCTCCATGGCCATTGTCATCACAATGCTCCTGAATTCTTGTCATCACAATATTCCATGGCCCTGTCATCACAATGCTCCATGGCCCTTGTCATCATAATGCTCCAGAATTCTTGTCATCACAATGTTCCATGACTGTGTCATCACAATGCTCCATGGCCCTTGTCATGACAATGATCCAGAATTCTTCTCATAACAATGTTCCATGACCATGTCATCACAATGCTCCATGGCCATTGTCATCACAATGCTCCCGAATTCTTGTCATCACAATGTTCCATGGCCCTGTCATCACAATGCTCCATGGCCCTTGTCATCATAATGCTCCAGAATTCTTGTCATCACAATGTTCCATGACCGTGTCATCACAATGCTCCATGGCCCTTGTCAGCCCAATGCTCCAGAATTCTTGTCATCACAATGTTCCATGACCGTGTCATCACAATGCTCCATGGCCCTTGCCATGACAATGCTCCAGAATTCTTCTAATCACAATGATCCATGACCGTGTCATCACAATGCTCCATGGCCATTGTCATCACAATGCTCCTGAATTCTTGTCATCACAATGTTCCATGGGCCTGTCATCACAATGCTCCATGGCCCTTGTCATCATAATTCTCCAGAATTCTTGTCATCACAATGTTCCATGACTGTGTCATCACAATGCTCCATGGCCCTTGTCATGACAATGATCCAGAATTCTTCTCATCACAATGTTCCATGACCATGTCATCACAATGCTCCATGGCCATTGTCATCACAATGCTCCCGAATTCTTGTCATCACAATGTTCCATGGCCCTGTCATCAAAATGCTCCATGTCCCTTGTCATCATAATGCTCCAGAATTCTTGTCATCACAATGATCCATGACCGTGTCATCACAGTGCTCCATGGCCCTTGTCAGCACAATGTTCCATGACACTTTTTGTCACAATATTCCATGACCACTGTCATCACAGAGTTTTCTGCCCATATCATCACAATGTTCCTTGTCACCTTTAATCACAATGCTCCATGCCCTTTCATCACAATGCTCCAGAAAACTTGTCATCGCAATGTTCCATGACCATGTCATCACAATGGTCCATGGCCCTTGTCAGGAGAATGCTCGAGAATTACTGTCATCACAATGTTCCATGACCGTGTCATCACAATGTTACATGACCCTGGTCATCACAGTTCTCCATGACCTTTGTCATCACAATGCTCTATGTCGCTTTTCATCACAATTCTCAATGACCACTTTAATCACTATGCTCGCTGACCATTTTCATCATATTTCTCTAGTGTCATTACAATACCCCATGGCCCCTTTCTTCACAATGCTCCATGATGCCTGTCATCACAATGCTCCATGGCTTTTGTTATCACAATGCTCCAGGACCAGTTTCATCACAATTCTCCATCCCCTTTGTCATCATGGTGCACAATGAAACCTTTCATTAAAATGCTCCATGACACTAGTCATCACAATACTCCATGGCCTTTATCGTCACAATGCTCCCATGCACTTTTCATCACGATGTTCCATGAATATTTTCATCACATTGCTCCATGACCATTGTCATCACAATAGTCCATACCCTTGTCAACACAATGCTGCATAATCCCTGTCATCACAATTCTCCATGACTGCTGTCATCACAATAATCCAGGACAATTTTCATCACAGTGCTTCATGCCCCCAGTCATCACAGTGCTCCATGATACCTTTCATCACAATTCCTAGATGATCAGTGTCACACAATGCCCCATGACACTTGTCATCACAATTCGCTATGACCCTTGTCATCACAATACTCGACGAACCGTGTCATCACAGTGTTCCAGGACACATGTCATCACAATGATCCATGTCTACTTCCATCACAATGCTCCAATACCCCTGTCATCACAATGCTCCATGGCCCCTGTTATCATATTGCTCCATGATCTCTTTCATCACAATGCTCCATGACCACTGTCATCACCATGCCTCATAACGGATCTCATCTCAATGCTCCATGGCCCCTTTCATCACAATGCTCCATGAACCCTGTCATCACAATGTACCCTGCCCTTTTCATCACAAAACTCTGTGGGCCCTGTCATCACAATGCTCCATGCCCTTTTCATCAAAATGCTTCAGAACTCTTGTCATCATAATGCTCCATGCCAATGTCATCAAAATGCCCCATGACACTTGTCATCACAATGCTCCATGGCCTTTGTCATCACAATGTTCCATGGCCCCTGTCATCACAGTGCTCCATGATACCTTTCATCACAATTCTAGATGACCACTGTCATCACAACGCCCCATGACAGAACTCATCACAATTCACCATGGTCCTTGTCATCACAATGCTCCATGAACCGTGTCATCACAAGGTTCCAGGACACTTGTCATCACAATGATCCAAGATCACATTCATCACAGTGCTCCATGAAACCTGTCATCTCAATGCTCCATAGCCTTTGAATTCACAATGCTCCATGGCCCCTCTAATCACAATTCTCCATGACGCCTTTCATCCCAATGCTCCAAGACCACTGTCAACACAATGCCCCATGATGCCTGCCATCACAAATCTCCATGGCCTCTCTTACCAAAGAGCTCCATGATCCCTGTCAGCACAATGTTCCATGACAGTTTTCGTCAAAATACTCCATGTCCTATCTCATGACAGAGTTCTCTGCCCATATCATCACAATGTTCCTTGTCACCTTTAATCACAATACTCCATACCCTTTCACCACAATACTCCAGAAATCTTGTCATCGCAATGTTCCTTGACCGTGTCATCACAATGCTCCATGGCCCTTGTCAGCACAATGCTCCAGAATTCTTGTCATCACAATGTTCCATGACCGTGTCAACAAAATGCTCCATGGCCACTGTCATCACAATGCTCCAGAATTCTTCTCATCACAATGTTCCATGACCGTATCATAACAATGCTCCATGGCCCTTGTCAGCACAATGCTCCAGAATTCTTCTCATCACAATGTTCCATGACCGTGTCATCACAATGCTCCATGGCCCTTGTCATCACAATGCTCCAGAATTCTTGTCATCACAATGTTCCATGACTGTGTCATCACAATGCTCCATGGCCATTGTCATCACAGTGCTCCCGAATTCTTCTCATCACAATGTTCCATGACCGTGTCATCACAATGCCCTATGGCCCTTGTCATGACAATGCTCCAGAATTCTTCTCATAACAATGTTCCATGACCATGTCATCAAAATGCTCCATGTCCATTGTCATCACAATGCTCCCGAATTCTTGTCATCACAATGTTCCATGGCCCTGTCATCACAATGCCCCATGGCCCTTGTCATCATAATGCTCCAGAATACTTGTCATCAAAATGTTCCATGACCGTGTCATCACAATGATCCATGGCCCTTGTCAGCACAATATTCCATGACACTTTTTGTCACAATACTCCATGACCACTGTCATCACAGAGTTTTCTGCCCATATCATCACAATGTTCCTTGTCACCTTTAATCACAATGCTCCATGCCCTTTCATCACAATGCTCCAGAGTTCTTCTCATCACAATGTTCCATGACCGTGTCATCACAATGCTCCATGGCCATTGTCATCATAATGCTCCAGAATTCTTGTCATCACAATGTTCCATGACTGTGTCATCACAATGCTCCATGGCCCTTGTCATGACAATGATCCAGAATTCTTCTCATAACAATGTTCCATGACCATGTCATCACAATGCTCCATGGCCATTGTCATCACAATGCTCCCGAATTCTTGTCATCACAATGTTCCATGGCCCTGTCATCACAATGCTCCATGGCCCTTGTCATCATAATCCTCCACAATTCTTGTCATCACAATGTTCCATGACCGTGTCATCACAATGCTCCATGGCCCTTGTCAGCCCAATGCTCCAGAATTCTTGTCATCACAATGTTCCATGACCGTGTCATCACAATGCTCCATGGCCCTTGTCATCACAATGCTCCAGAATTCTTGTCATCACAATGTTCCATAACCGTGTCATCACAATGCTCCATGGCCCTTGCCATGACAATGCTCCAGAATTCTTCTAATCACAATGATCCATGACCGTGTCATCACAATGCTCCATGGCCATTGTCATCACAATGCTCCTGAATTCTTGTCATCACAATGTTCCATGGGCCTGTCCTCACAATGCTCCATGGCCCTTGTCTTCATAATGTTCCTGAATTATTGTCATCACAATGTTCCATGACCGTATCATCACAATGCTCCATGGCCCTTTTCAGCACAATGCTCCAGAATTCTTCTCATCACAATGTTCCATGACCGTGTCATCACAATGCTCCATGGCCCTTGTCATCACAATGCTCCAGAATTCTTGTCATCACAATGTTCCATGGCCGTGTCATCACAATGCTCCATGGCCCTTGTCATGACAATGCTCCATAATTCTTCCCATCACAATGTTCCATGACCATGTCATCACAATGCTCCATGGACCTTGTCATCACAATGCTCCAGAATTATTGTCATCACAATGTTCCATGGCCGTGTCAGCACAATGCTCCATGGCCCTTGTCATCATAATGCTCCAGAATTCTTGTCATCAAAATGTTCCATGACCGTATCATCACAATGCTCCATGGACCTTGTCAGCACAATGCTCCAGAATTCTTCTCATCACAATGTTCCATGACCGTGTCATCACAATTCTCCATGGCCCTTGTCAGCACAATGCTCCAGAATTCTTGTCATCACAATGTTCCATGACCGTGTCATCACAATGCTCCATGGCCCTTGTCATGACAATGCTCCAGAATTCTTCTCATCACAATGTTCCATGACCGTGTCAACAAAATGCTCCATAGCCACTGTCATCACAATGCTCCAGAATTCTTGTCATCACAATGTTCCATGGCCGTGTCATCACAATGCTCCATGGCCTTTTTCATCATAATGCTCCGGAATTCTTCTCATCACATTGTTCCATGACCGTGTCATCACAATGCTCCATGGCCCTTTTCAGCACAATGCTCCAGAATTCCTGTCATCACAATGTTCCATGACCGTGTCATCATAATGCTCCATGGCCCTTGTCATCACTATGCTCCAGAATTCTTGTCATCACAATGTTCCATACCGTGTCATCACAATGCTCCATGGCCATTGTCATCACAATGCTCCAGAATTCTTGTCATCACAATGTTCCATGGCCGTGTCATCACAATATTCCATGGCCCTTGTCATCATAATGCTCCAGAATTCTAGCCATCCCAATGTTCCATGACCGTGTCATCACAATGCTCCATGGCCCTTGTCATGACAATGCTCTAGAATTCCTGTCATCACAGTGTTCCATGACCGTGTCATCACAATGCTCCATGGCCCTTGTCATCACAATGCTCCAGAATTCTTCTCATCACAATGTTCCATGACCGTGTCAACAAAATGCTCCATGGCCACTGTCATCACAATGCCCCAGAATTCTTGTCATCACAATGTTCCATGGCCATGTCATCACAATGATCCATGGCCCTTGTCATCATAATGCTCCAGAATTCTTGTCATTACTATATTCCATGAACGTGTCATCACAATGCTCCATGGCCCTTGTCATGACAATGCTCCAGAGTTCTTCTCATCACAATGTTCCATGACCATGTCATCACAATGCTCCATGGCCCTTGTCATCACAATGCTCCAGAATTCTTGTCATCACAATGTTCCATGGCCGTGTCATCACAATGCTCCATGGCCCTTGTCATGACAATGCTCCAGAATTCTTCCCATCACAATGTTCCATGACCATGTCATCACAATGCTACATGGACCTTGTCATCACAATGCTCCAGAATTCTTGTCATCACAATGTTCCATGGCCGTGTCAGCACAATGCTCCATGGCCCTTGTCATCATAATGCTCCAGAATTCTTGACATCAAAATGTTCCATGACCGTATCATCACAATGCTCCATGGCCCTTGTCAGCACAATGCTCCAGAATTCTTCTCATCACAATGTTCCATGACCGTGTCATCACAATTCTCCATGGCCCTTGTCATGACAATGCTCCAGAATTCTTCTCATCACAATGTTCCATGACCGTATCATAACAATGCTCCATGGCCTTTGTCAGCACAATGCTCCAGAATTCTTCTCATCACAATGTTCCATGATCGTGTCATCACAATGCTCCATGGCCCTTGTCATCACAATGCTCCAGAATTCTTGTCATCAAAATGTTCCATGACCGTGTCATCACAATGCTCCATGGCCCTTGTCATGACAATGCTCCAGAATTCTTCTCATCACAATATTTCATGACCGTGTCATCACAATGCTCCATGGCCCTTTTCATCATAATGCTCCAGAATTATTGTCATCACAATGTTCCATGACCGTATCATCACAATGCTCCATGGCCCTTGTCAGCACAATGCTCCAGAATTCTTCTCATCACAATGTTCCATGACTGTGTCATCCCAATGCTCCATGGCCCTTTTCATCATAATGCTACAGAATTCTTGTAATTATTTATTCCATGAATGTGTCATCACAATGCTCTATGGCGCTTGTCATCAGAATGCTACAGAATTCTTGTCATCACAATATTTCATGACCGTGTCATCACAATGCTCCATCGCCTTTGTCATCAGAATGCTCCAGAATTCTTGTCATCACAATGTTCCATGACCGTGTCATCACAATGCTCCATAGCCCTTGTCAGCACAATGCTCCAGAATTCTTGTCATCACAATGTTCCATGACCGTGTCATCACAATGCTCCATGGCCCTTGTCATGACAATGCTGCAGAATTCTTCTCATCACAATGTTCCATGACCGTGTCATCAAAATGCTCCATGGCCATTGTCATCACAATGCTCCAGAATTCTTGTCATCACAATGTTCCATGGCCGTGTCATCACAATGCTCCATGGCCATTGTCATCACAATGCTCCAGATTTCTTGTCATCACAATGTTCCATGACCGTGTCATCACAATGTTCCATCGCCTTTGTCATCAGAATGCTCCAGAATTCTTGTCATCACAATCTTCCATGACCGTGTCATCACAATGCTCCATGCCCCTTGTCATCACAATGCTCCAGAATTCTTGTCATCACAATGTTCCATGGCCGTGTCATCACAATGCTCCATGGCCCTTTTCAGCACAATGCTCCAGAATTCTTCTCATCACAATGTTCCATGACCGTATCATCACAATGCTCCATGGCCGTGATCAGCACAATGCTCCAGAATTCTTGTCATCACAATGTTCCATGACTGTGTCATCACAATGCTCCAGAATTCTTCTCATCACAATGTTACTTGAACGTGTCAACAAAATGCTCCATGGCCACTGTCATCACAATGCTCCAGAATTCTTGTCATCACAATATTCCATGGCCGTGTCATCACAATGCTCCTTGGGCCTTGTCATCATAATGCTCCAGAATTCTTGTAATTACTATATTCCATGAACGTGTCATCACAATGCTCTATGGCGCTTGTCATCAGAATGCTACAGAATTCTTGTCCTCACAATATTCCATGACCGTGTCATCACAATGCTCCATCGCCTTTGTCATCAGAATGCTCCAGAATTCTTGTCATCACAATGTTCCATGACCGTGTCATCACAATGCTCCATGGCCCTTGTCAACACAATGCTCCAGAATTCTTGTCATCACAATGTTCCATGATCGTGTCATCAAAATGCTCCATGGCAGTTGTCACCAAAATGCTCCAGAATTCTTGTCATCACAATGTTCCATGACCGTGTCATCACAATGCTCCATGGCCCTTGTCATGACAATGCTCCAGAATTCTTCTCATCACAATGTTCCATGACCATGTCATCACAATGCTCCATGGCCATTGTCATCACAATGCTCCAGAATTCTTGTCATCACAATGTTCCATGGCCCTGTCATCACAATGCTCCATGGTCCTTGTCATCATAATGCTCCAGAATTCTTGTCATCACAATGTTCCATGACCGTGTCATCACAATGCTCCATGGCCCTTGTCATGACAATGCTCCAGAATTCTTCTCATCACAATGTTCCATGAACGTGTCATCACAATGCTCCATGTCCATTGTCATCACAATGCTCCATGGCCCTTGTCATCATAATGCTCCAGAATACTTGTCATCACACTGTTCTATGACCGTGTCATCACAATGATCCATGGCCCTTGTCAGAACAATGTTCCATGACACTTTTTGTCACAATACTCCATGACCACTGTCATCACAGAGTTTTCTGCCCATATCATCACAATGTTCCTTGTCACCTTTAATCACAATGCTCCATGCCCTTTCATCACAATGCTCCAGAATTCTTCTCATCACAATGTTCCATGACCGTGTCAAAACAATGCTCCATGGCCATTGTCATCACAATGCTCCAGAATTCTTGTCATCACAATGTTCCATGGCCCTGTCATCACAATGCTCCATGGCCCTTGTCTTCATAATGTTCCTGAATTATTGTCATCACAATGTTCCATGACCGTATCATCACAATGCTCCATGGCCCTTTTCAGCACAATGCTCCAGAATTCTTCTCATCACAATGTTCCATGACCGTGTCATCACAATGCTCCATGGCCCTTGTCATCACAATGCTCCAGAATTCTTGTCATCAAAATGTTCCATGACCGTGTCATCACAATACTCCATGACCCTTGTCATGACAATGCTCCAGAATTCTTCTCATCACAATGTTCCATGACCGTGTCATCACAATGCTCCATGGCCATTGTCATCACAATGCTCCAGAATTCTTGTCATCACAATGTTCCAAGGCCGTGTCATCACAATGCTCCATGGCACTTGTCATCATAATGCTCCAGAATTCTTGTCATCACAATGTTCCATGACCGTGTCATCACAATGCTCCATGGCCCTTGTCATGACAATGCTCCAGAATTCTTCTCATCACAATGTTCCATGACCGTGTCATCACAATGCTCCATGGCCATTGTCATCACAATGCTCCAGAATTCTTGTCATCACAATGTTCCAAGGCCGTGTCATCACAATGCTCCATGGCCCTTGTCATCACAATGCTCCAGAATTCTTGTCATCACAATGTTCCATGGCCGTGTCATCACAATGCTCCATGGCCCTTGTCATGACAATGCTCCAGAATTCTTCCCATCACAATGTTCCATGACCATGTCATCACAATGCTCCATGGACCTTGTCATCACAATGCTCCAGAATTCTTGTCATCACAATGTTCCATGGCCGTGTCAGCACAATGCTCCATGGCCCTTGTCATCATAATGCTCCAGAATTCTTGTCATCAAAATGTTCCATGACCGTATCATCACAATGCTCCATGGACCTTGTCAGCACAATGCTCCAGAATTCTTCTCATCACAATGTTCCATGACCGTGTCATCACAATTCTCCATGGCCCTTGTCAGCACAATGCTCCAGAATTCTTGTCATCACAATGTTCCATGACCGTGTCATCACAATGCTCCATGGCCCTTGTCATGACAATGCTCCAGAATTCTTCTCATCACAATGTTCCATGACCGTGTCAACAAAATGCTCCATAGCCACTGTCATCACAATGCTCCAGAATTCTTGTCATCACAATGTTCCATGGCCGTGTCATCACAATGCTCCATGGCCTTTTTCATCATAATGCTCCGGAATTCTTCTCATCACATTGTTCCATGACCGTGTCATCACAATGCTCCATGGCCCTTTTCAGCACAATGCTCCAGAATTCCTGTCATCACAATGTTCCATGACCGTGTCATCATAATGCTCCATGGCCCTTGTCATCACTATGCTCCAGAATTCTTGTCATCACAATGTTCCATACCGTGTCATCACAATGCTCCACGGCCATTGTCATCACAATGCTCCAGAATTCTTGTCATCACAATGTTCCATGGCCGTGTCATCACAATATTCCATGGCCCTTGTCATCATAATGCTCCAGAATTCTAGCCATCCCAATGTTCCATGACCGTGTCATCACAATGCTCCATGGCCCTTGTCATGACAATGCTCTAGAATACCTGTCATCACAATGTTCCATGACCGTGTCATCACAATGCTCCATGGCCCTTGTCATCACAATGCTCCAGAATTCTTCTCATCACAATGTTCCATGACCGTGTCAACAAAATGCTCCATGGCCACTGTCATCACAATGCCCCAGAATTCTTGTCATCACAATGTTCCATGGCCATGTCATCACAATGATCCATGGCCCTTGTCATCATAATGCTCCAGAATTCTTGTCATCACAATGTTCCATGACCGTGTCATCACAGTGCTCCATGGCCCTTGTCAGCACAATGTTCCATGACACTTTTTGTCACAATACTCCATGACCACTGTCATCACAGAGTTTTCTGCCCATATCATCACAATGTTCCTTGTCACCTTTAATCACAATGCTCCATGCCCTTTCATCACAATGCTCCAGAAAACTTGTCATCACAATGTTCCATGACCATGTCATCACAATGGTCCATGGCCCTTGTCAGGAGAATGCTCGAGAATTACTGTCATCACAATGTTCCATGACCGTGTCATCACAATGTTACATGACCCTGGTCATCACAGTTCTCCATGACCTTTGTCATCACAATGCTCTATGTCGCTTTTCATCACAATTCTCAATGACCACTTTTATCACTATGCTCGCTGACCATTTTCATCATATTTCTCTAGTGTCATTACAATACCCCATGGCCCCTTTCTTCACAATGCTCCATGATGCCTGTCATCACAATGCTCCATGGCTTTTGTTATCACAAAGCTCCAGGACCAGTTTCATCACAGTTCTCCATCCCCTTTTTCATCATGGTGCACAATGAAACCTTTCATTAAAATGCTCCATGACACTAGTCATCACAATACTCCATGGCCTTTATCGTCACAATGCTCCCATGCACTTTTCATCACGATGTTCCATGAATACTTTCATCACATTGCTCCATGACCATTGTCATCACAATAGTCCATACCCTTGTCAACACAATGCTGCATAATCCCTGTCATCACAATTCTCCATGACTGCTGTCATCACAATAATCCAGGCCAATTTTCATCACAGTGCTTCATGCCCCCAGTCATCACAGTGCTCCATGATACCTTTCATCACAATTCCTAGATGATCAATGTCATCACAATGCCCCATGACACTTGTCATCACAATTCGCTATGACCCTTTTCATCACAACACTCGATGAACCGTGTCATCACAGTGTTCCAGGACACATATCATCACAATGATCCATGTCTACTTCCATCACAATGCTCCAATACCCCTGTCATCACAATGCTCCATGGCCCCTGTTATCATATTGCTCCATGATCTCTTTCATCACAATGCTCCATGACCACTGTCATCATCACCATGCCTCATAACGGCTCTCATCTCAATGCTCCATGGCCCCTTTCATCACAATGCCCCATGAACCCTGTCATCACAATGTACCCTGCCCTTTTCATCACAAAGCTCCGTGGGCCCTGTCATCACAATGCTCCATGCCCTTGTCATCAAAATGCTCCAGAACTCTTGTCATCATAATGCTCCATGCCAATGTCATCAAAATGCCCCATGACACTTGTCATCACAATGCTCCATGGCCTTTGTCATCACAATGTTCCATGGCCCCTGTCATCACAGTGCTCCATGATACCTTTCATCGCAAATCTAGATGACCACTGTCATCACAATGCCCCATGACAGATGTCATCACAATTCGCCATGGTCCTTGTCATCACAATGCTCCATGAACCGTGTCATCACAAGGTTCCAGGACACTTGTCATCACAATGATCCAAGATCACATTCTTCACAGTGCTCCATGGCCCCTGTAATCACAATGCTCCATGACGCCTTTCATCACAATGCTCCAAGACCGCTGTCAACACAATGCCCCATGATGCCTGCCATCACAAATCTCCATGGCCTCTCTTACCAAAGAGCTCCATGATCCCTGTCGGCACAATGTTCCATGACAGTTTTCGTCACAATACTCCATGTCCTGTCTCATCACAGAGTTCTCTGCCCATATCATCACAATGTTCCTTGTCACCTTTAATCACAATGCCCGATACCCTTTCACAACAATGCTCCAGAAATCTTGTCATCGCAATGTTCCTTGACCGTGTCATCACAATTCTCCATGAACCTTGTCATCACAATTCTCCAGAATTCTTGTCATCACAATGTTCCATGGCCGTGTCATCACAATGCTCCATGGCCCTTGTCATGACAATGCTCCAGAATTCTACTCATCACAATGTTCCATGACCGTGTCATCACAATGATCCATTGCCCTTGTCATCATAATGCTCCAGAATTCTTGTCATCACAATGTTCCATAACCGTATCATCACAATGCTGAATGGCCCTTGTCAGCACAATGCTCCAGAATTCTTCTCTTCACAATGTTCCATGACCGTGTCATCACAATGCTCCATGGCCCTTGTCATCACAATGCTCCAGAATTCTTGTCATCACAATGTTCGATGACCGTGTCATCACAATGCTCCATGGCCCTTGTCATGACAATGCTCCAGAATTCTTCTCATCACAATGTCCCATGACCGTGTCAACAAAATGCTCCATGGCCACTGTCATCACAATGCTCCAGAATTCTTGTCATCACAATGTTCCATGGCCGTGTCATCACAATGCTCCATGGCCCTTGTCAGCACAATGCTCCAGAATTCTTGTCATCACAATGTTCCATGACCGTGTCAACAAAATGCTCCATGGCCACTGTCATCACAATGCTCCAGAATTCTTCTCATCACAATGTTCCATGACCGTATCATAACAATGCTCCATGGCCCTTGTCAGCACAATGCTCCAGAATTCTTCTCATCACAATGTTCCATGACCGTGTCATCACAATGCCCCATGGCCCTTGTCATGACAATGCTCCAGAATTCTTCTCATAACAATGTTCCATGACCATGTCATCAAAATGCTCCATGTCCATTGTCATCACAATGCTCCCGAATTCTTGTCATCACAATGTTCCATGGCCCTGTCATCACAATGCCCCATGGCCCTTGTCATCATAATGCTCCAGAATACTTGTCATCAAAATGTTCCATGACCGTGTCATCACAATGATCCATGGCCCTTGTCAGCACAATATTCCATGACACTTTTTGTCACAATACTCCATGACCACTGTCATCACAGAGTTTTCTGCCCATATCATCACAATGTTCCTTGTCACCTTTAATCACAATGCTCCATGCCCTTTCATCACAATGCTCCAGAGTTCTTCTCATCACAATGTTCCATGACCGTGTCATCACAATGCTCCATGGCCATTGTCATCATAATGCTCCAGAATTCTTGTCATCACAATGTTCCATGACTGTGTCATCACAATGCTCCATGGCCCTTGTCATGACAATGATCCAGAATTCTTCTCATAACAATGTTCCATGACCATGTCATCACAATGCTCCATGGCCATTGTCATCACAATGCTCCCGAATTCTTGTCATCACAATGTTCCATGGCCCTGTCATCACAATGCTCCATGGCCCTTGTCATCATAATCCTCCACAATTCTTGTCATCACAATGTTCCATGACCGTGTCATCACAATGCTCCATGGCCCTTGTCAGCCCAATGCTCCAGAATTCTTGTCATCACAATGTTCCATGACCGTGTCATCACAATGCTCCATGGCCCTTGTCATCACAATGCTCCAGAATTCTTGTCATCACAATGTTCCATAACCGTGTCATCACAATGCTCCATGGCCCTTGCCATGACAATGCTCCAGAATTCTTCTAATCACAATGATCCATGACCGTGTCATCACAATGCTCCATGGCCATTGTCATCACAATGCTCCTGAATTCTTGTCATCACAATGTTCCATGGGCCTGTCATCACAATGCTCCATGGCCCTTGTCATCATAATTCTCCAGAATTCTTGTCATCACAATGTTCCATGACTGTGTCATCACAATGCTCCATGGCCCTTGTCATGACAATGATCCAGAATTCTTCTCATCACAATGTTCCATGACCATGTCATCACAATGCTCCATGGCCATTGTCATCACAATGCTCCCGAATTCTTGTCATCACAATGTTCCATGGCCCTGTCATCAAAATGCTCCATGTCCCTTGTCATCATAATGCTCCAGAATTCTTGTCATCACAATGATCCATGACCGTGTCATCACAGTGCTCCATGGCCCTTGTCAGCACAATGTTCCATGACACTTTTTGTCACAATATTCCATGACCACTGTCATCACAGAGTTTTCTGCCCATATCATCACAATGTTCCTTGTCACCTTTAATCACAATGCTCCATGCCCTTTCATCACAATGCTCCAGAAAACTTGTCATCGCAATGTTCCATGACCATGTCATCACAATGGTCCATGGCCCTTGTCAGGAGAATGCTCGAGAATTACTGTCATCACAATGTTCCATGACCGTGTCATCACAATGTTACATGACCCTGGTCATCACAGTTCTCCATGACCTTTGTCATCACAATGCTCTATGTCGCTTTTCATCACAATTCTCAATGACCACTTTAATCACTATGCTCGCTGACCATTTTCATCATATTTCTCTAGTGTCATTACAATACCCCATGGCCCCTTTCTTCACAATGCTCCATGATGCCTGTCATCACAATGCTCCATGGCTTTTGTTATCACAATGCTCCAGGACCAGTTTCATCACAATTCTCCATCCCCTTTGTCATCATGGTGCACAATGAAACCTTTCATTAAAATGCTCCATGACACTAGTCATCACAATACTCCATGGCCTTTATCGTCACAATGCTCCCATGCACTTTTCATCACGATGTTCCATGAATATTTTCATCACATTGCTCCATGACCATTGTCATCACAATAGTCCATACCCTTGTCAACACAATGCTGCATAATCCCTGTCATCACAATTCTCCATGACTGCTGTCATCACAATAATCCAGGACAATTTTCATCACAGTGCTTCATGCCCCCAGTCATCACAGTGCTCCATGATACCTTTCATCACAATTCCTAGATGATCAGTGTCACACAATGCCCCATGACACTTGTCATCACAATTCGCTATGACCCTTGTCATCACAATACTCGACGAACCGTGTCATCACAGTGTTCCAGGACACATGTCATCACAATGATCCATGTCTACTTCCATCACAATGCTCCAATACCCCTGTCATCACAATGCTCCATGGCCCCTGTTATCATATTGCTCCATGATCTCTTTCATCACAATGCTCCATGACCACTGTCATCACCATGCCTCATAACGGATCTCATCTCAATGCTCCATGGCCCCTTTCATCACAATGCTCCATGAACCCTGTCATCACAATGTACCCTGCCCTTTTCATCACAAAACTCTGTGGGCCCTGTCATCACAATGCTCCATGCCCTTTTCATCAAAATGCTTCAGAACTCTTGTCATCATAATGCTCCATGCCAATGTCATCAAAATGCCCCATGACACTTGTCATCACAATGCTCCATGGCCTTTGTCATCACAATGTTCCATGGCCCCTGTCATCACAGTGCTCCATGATACCTTTCATCACAATTCTAGATGACCACTGTCATCACAACGCCCCATGACAGAACTCATCACAATTCACCATGGTCCTTGTCATCACAATGCTCCATGAACCGTGTCATCACAAGGTTCCAGGACACTTGTCATCACAATGATCCAAGATCACATTCATCACAGTGCTCCATGAAACCTGTCATCTCAATGCTCCATAGCCTTTGAATTCACAATGCTCCATGGCCCCTCTAATCACAATTCTCCATGACGCCTTTCATCCCAATGCTCCAAGACCACTGTCAACACAATGCCCCATGATGCCTGCCATCACAAATCTCCATGGCCTCTCTTACCAAAGAGCTCCATGATCCCTGTCAGCACAATGTTCCATGACAGTTTTCGTCAAAATACTCCATGTCCTATCTCATGACAGAGTTCTCTGCCCATATCATCACAATGTTCCTTGTCACCTTTAATCACAATACTCCATACCCTTTCACCACAATACTCCAGAAATCTTGTCATCGCAATGTTCCTTGACCGTGTCATCACATTTCTCCATGAACCTTGTCATCACAATTCTCCAGAATTCTTGTCATCACAATGTTCCATGGCCGTGTCATCACAATGTTCCATGGCCCTTGTCAGCACAATGCTCCAGAATTCTTCTCATCACAATGTTCCATGACCGTGTCATCACAATGCTCCATGGCCCTTGTCAGCACAATGCTCCAGAATTCTTCTCATCACAATGTTCCATGACCGTGTCATCACAATGTTCCATGGCCCTTGTCATCACAATGCTCCAGAATTCTTGTCATCACAATGTTCCATGACCGTGTCATCACAATGCTCCATGGCCCTTTTCATCACAATGCTCCAGAATTCTTCTCATCACAAGGTTACATGACCGTGTCAACAAAATGCTCCATGGCCACTGTCATTACAAGCTCCAGAATTCTTGTCATCACAATGTTCCATGGCCGTGTCATCACAATGCTCCATGGCCCTTGTCATCATAATGCTCCAGAATTCTTGTAATTACTACATTCCATGAACGTGTCATCACAATGCTCTATGGCGCTTGTCATCAGAATGCTACAGAATTCTTGTCATCACAATGTTCCATGACCGTGTCATCACAATGCTCCATGGCCCTTGTCAGCACAATGCTCCAGAATTCTTGTCATCACAATGTTCCATGACCGTGTCAACAAAATGCTCCATGGCCACTGTCATCACAATGCTCCAGAATTCTTCTCATCACAATGTTCCATGACCGTATCATAACAATGCTCCATGGCCCTTGTCAGCACAATGCTCCAGAATTCTTCTCATCACAATGTTCCATGACCGTGTCATCACAATGCTCCATGGCCCTTGTCATCACAGTGCTCCCGAATTCTTCTCATCACAATGTTCCATGACCGTGTCATCACAATGCCCCATGGCCCTTGTCATGACAATGCTCCAGAATTCTTCTCATAACAATGTTCCATGACCATGTCATCAAAATGCTCCATGTCCATTGTCATCACAATGCTCCCGAATTCTTGTCATCACAATGTTCCATGGCCCTGTCATCACAATGCCCCATGGCCCTTGTCATCATAATGCTCCAGAATACTTGTCATCAAAATGTTCCATGACCGTGTCATCACAATGATCCATGGCCCTTGTCAGCACAATATTCCATGACACTTTTTGTCACAATACTCCATGACCACTGTCATCACAGAGTTTTCTGCCCATATCATCACAATGTTCCTTGTCACCTTTAATCACAATGCTCCATGCCCTTTCATCACAATGCTCCAGAGTTCTTCTCATCACAATGTTCCATGACCGTGTCATCACAATGCTCCATGGCCATTGTCATCATAATGCTCCAGAATTCTTGTCATCACAATGTTCCATGACTGTGTCATCACAATGCTCCATGGCCCTTGTCATGACAATGATCCAGAATTCTTCTCATAACAATGTTCCATGACCATGTCATCACAATGCTCCATGGCCATTGTCATCACAATGCTCCCGAATTCTTGTCATCACAATGTTCCATGGCCCTGTCATCACAATGCTCCATGGCCCTTGTCATCATAATCCTCCACAATTCTTGTCATCACAATGTTCCATGACCGTGTCATCACAATGCTCCATGGCCCTTGTCAGCCCAATGCTCCAGAATTCTTGTCATCACAATGTTCCATGACCGTGTCATCACAATGCTCCATGGCCCTTGTCATCACAATGCTCCAGAATTCTTGTCATCACAATGTTCCATAACCGTGTCATCACAATGCTCCATGGCCCTTGCCATGACAATGCTCCAGAATTCTTCTAATCACAATGATCCATGACCGTGTCATCACAATGCTCCATGGCCATTGTCATCACAATGCTCCTGAATTCTTGTCATCACAATGTTCCATGGGCCTGTCATCACAATGCTCCATGGCCCTTGTCATCATAATTCTCCAGAATTCTTGTCATCACAATGTTCCATGACTGTGTCATCACAATGCTCCATGGCCCTTGTCATGACAATGATCCAGAATTCTTCTCATCACAATGTTCCATGACCATGTCATCACAATGCTCCATGGCCATTGTCATCACAATGCTCCCGAATTCTTGTCATCACAATGTTCCATGGCCCTGTCATCAAAATGCTCCATGTCCCTTGTCATCATAATGCTCCAGAATTCTTGTCATCACAATGATCCATGACCGTGTCATCACAGTGCTCCATGGCCCTTGTCAGCACAATGTTCCATGACACTTTTTGTCACAATATTCCATGACCACTGTCATCACAGAGTTTTCTGCCCATATCATCACAATGTTCCTTGTCACCTTTAATCACAATGCTCCATGCCCTTTCATCACAATGCTCCAGAAAACTTGTCATCGCAATGTTCCATGACCATGTCATCACAATGGTCCATGGCCCTTGTCAGGAGAATGCTCGAGAATTACTGTCATCACAATGTTCCATGACCGTGTCATCACAATGTTACATGACCCTGGTCATCACAGTTCTCCATGACCTTTGTCATCACAATGCTCTATGTCGCTTTTCATCACAATTCTCAATGACCACTTTAATCACTATGCTCGCTGACCATTTTCATCATATTTCTCTAGTGTCATTACAATACCCCATGGCCCCTTTCTTCACAATGCTCCATGATGCCTGTCATCACAATGCTCCATGGCTTTTGTTATCACAATGCTCCAGGACCAGTTTCATCACAATTCTCCATCCCCTTTGTCATCATGGTGCACAATGAAACCTTTCATTAAAATGCTCCATGACACTAGTCATCACAATACTCCATGGCCTTTATCGTCACAATGCTCCCATGCACTTTTCATCACGATGTTCCATGAATATTTTCATCACATTGCTCCATGACCATTGTCATCACAATAGTCCATACCCTTGTCAACACAATGCTGCATAATCCCTGTCATCACAATTCTCCATGACTGCTGTCATCACAATAATCCAGGACAATTTTCATCACAGTGCTTCATGCCCCCAGTCATCACAGTGCTCCATGATACCTTTCATCACAATTCCTAGATGATCAGTGTCACACAATGCCCCATGACACTTGTCATCACAATTCGCTATGACCCTTGTCATCACAATACTCGACGAACCGTGTCATCACAGTGTTCCAGGACACATGTCATCACAATGATCCATGTCTACTTCCATCACAATGCTCCAATACCCCTGTCATCACAATGCTCCATGGCCCCTGTTATCATATTGCTCCATGATCTCTTTCATCACAATGCTCCATGACCACTGTCATCACCATGCCTCATAACGGATCTCATCTCAATGCTCCATGGCCCCTTTCATCACAATGCTCCATGAACCCTGTCATCACAATGTACCCTGCCCTTTTCATCACAAAACTCTGTGGGCCCTGTCATCACAATGCTCCATGCCCTTTTCATCAAAATGCTTCAGAACTCTTGTCATCATAATGCTCCATGCCAATGTCATCAAAATGCCCCATGACACTTGTCATCACAATGCTCCATGGCCTTTGTCATCACAATGTTCCATGGCCCCTGTCATCACAGTGCTCCATGATACCTTTCATCACAATTCTAGATGACCACTGTCATCACAACGCCCCATGACAGAACTCATCACAATTCACCATGGTCCTTGTCATCACAATGCTCCATGAACCGTGTCATCACAAGGTTCCAGGACACTTGTCATCACAATGATCCAAGATCACATTCATCACAGTGCTCCATGAAACCTGTCATCTCAATGCTCCATAGCCTTTGAATTCACAATGCTCCATGGCCCCTCTAATCACAATTCTCCATGACGCCTTTCATCCCAATGCTCCAAGACCACTGTCAACACAATGCCCCATGATGCCTGCCATCACAAATCTCCATGGCCTCTCTTACCAAAGAGCTCCATGATCCCTGTCAGCACAATGTTCCATGACAGTTTTCGTCAAAATACTCCATGTCCTATCTCATGACAGAGTTCTCTGCCCATATCATCACAATGTTCCTTGTCACCTTTAATCACAATACTCCATACCCTTTCACCACAATACTCCAGAAATCTTGTCATCGCAATGTTCCTTGACCGTGTCATCACATTTCTCCATGAACCTTGTCATCACAATTCTCCAGAATTCTTGTCATCACAATGTTCCATGGCCGTGTCATCACAATGTTCCATGGCCCTTGTCAGCACAATGCTCCAGAATTCTTCTCATCACAATGTTCCATGACCGTGTCATCACAATGCTCCATGGCCCTTGTCAGCACAATGCTCCAGAATTCTTCTCATCACAATGTTCCATGACCGTGTCATCACAATGTTCCATGGCCCTTGTCATCACAATGCTCCAGAATTCTTGTCATCACAATGTTCCATGACCGTGTCATCACAATGCTCCATGGCCCTTTTCATCACAATGCTCCAGAATTCTTCTCATCACAAGGTTACATGACCGTGTCAACAAAATGCTCCATGGCCACTGTCATTACAAGCTCCAGAATTCTTGTCATCACAATGTTCCATGGCCGTGTCATCACAATGCTCCATGGCCCTTGTCATCATAATGCTCCAGAATTCTTGTAATTACTATATTCCATGAACGTGTCATCACAATGCTCTATGGCGCTTGTCATCAGAATGCTACAGAATTCTTGTCATCACAATGTTCCATGACCGTGTCATCACAATGCTCCATGGCCCTTGTCAGCACAATGCTCCAGAATTCTTGTCATCACAATGTTCCATGACCGTGTCAACAAAATGCTCCATGGCCACTGTCATCACAATGCTCCAGAATTCTTCTCATCACAATGTTCCATGACCGTATCATAACAATGCTCCATGGCCCTTGTCAGCACAATGCTCCAGAATTCTTCTCATCACAATGTTCCATGACCGTGTCATCACAATGCTCCATGGCCCTTGTCATCACAATGCTCCAGAATTCTTGTCATCACAATGTTCCATGACTGTGTCATCACAATGCTCCATGGCCATTGTCATCACAGTGCTCCCGAATTCTTCTCATCACAATGTTCCATGACCGTGTCATCACAATGCCCCATGGCCCTTGTCATGACAATGCTCCAGAATTCTTCTCATAACAATGTTCCATGACCATGTCATCAAAATGCTCCATGTCCATTGTCATCACAATGCTCCCGAATTCTTGTCATCACAATGTTCCATGGCCCTGTCATCACAATGCCCCATGGCCCTTGTCATCATAATGCTCCAGAATACTTGTCATCAAAATGTTCCATGACCGTGTCATCACAATGATCCATGGCCCTTGTCAGCACAATATTCCATGACACTTTTTGTCACAATACTTCATGACCACTGTCATCACAGAGTTTTCTGCCCATATCATCACAATGTTCCTTGTCACCTTTAATCACAATGCTCCATGCCCTTTCATCACAATGCTCCAGAGTTCTTCTCATCACAATGTTCCATGACCGTGTCATCACAATGCTCCATGGCCATTGTCATCACAATTCTCCAGAAATCTTGTCATCGCAATGTTCCATGGCCCTGTCATCACAATGCTCCATGGCCCTTGTCTTCATAATGCTCCAGAATTATTGTCATCACAATATTCCATGACCGTATCATCACAATGCTCCATGGCACTTTTCAGCACAATTCTCCAGAATTCTTCTCATCAAAATGTTCCATGACCGTATCATCACAATGCTACATGACCCTGGTCATCACAGTTCTCCATGACCTTTGTCATCGCAATTCTCTATGTCGCTTTTCATCACAATTCTCAATGACCACTTTAATCACTATGCTCGCTGACCATTTTCATCATATTTCTCTAGTGTCATTACAATACCCCATGGCCCCTTTCTTCACAATGCTCCATGATGCCTGTCATCACAATGCTCCGTGGCTTTTGTTATCACAATGCTCCAGGACCAGTTTCATCACAATTCTCCATCCCCTTTCTCATCATGGTGCACAATGAAACCTTTCATTAAAATGCTCCATGACACTAGTCATCACAATACTCCATGGCCTTTATCGTCACAATGCTCCCATGCACTTTTCATCACGATGTTCCATGAATACTTTCATCATATTGCTCCATGACCATTGTCATCACAATAGTCCATACCCTTGTCAACACAATGCTGCATAATCCCTGTCATCACAATTCTCCATGACTGCTGTCATCACAATAATCCAGGACAATTTTCATCACAGTGCTTCATGCCCCCAGTCATCAGAGTGCTCCATGACACCTTTCATCACAATTCCTAGATGATCAATGTCACACAATGCCCCATGACACTTGTCATCACAATTCGCTATGACCCTTGTCATCACAATACTCGATGAACCGTGTCATCACAGTGTTCCAGGACACATGTCATCACAATGATCCATATCTACTTCCATCACAATGCTCCAATACCCCTGTCATCACAATGCTCCATGGCCCCTGTTATCATATTGCTCCATGATCTCTTTCATCACAATGCTCCATGACCACTGTCATCACCATGCCTCATAACGGCTCTCATCTCAATGCTCCATGGCCCCTTTCATCACAATGCTCCATGAACCCTGTCATCACAATGTACCCTGCCCTTTTCATCACAAAGCTCCGTGGGCCCTGTCATCACAATGCTCCATGCCCTTGTCATCAAAATGCTCCAGAACACTTGTCATCATAATGCTCCATGCCAATGTCATCAAAATGCCCCATGACACTTGTCATCACAATGCTCCATGGCCTTTGTCATCACAATGTTCCATGGCCCCTGTCATCACAGTGCTCCATGATACCTTTCATCACAATTCTAGATGACCACTGTCATCACAACGCCCCATGACAGAAGTCATCACAATTCACCATGGTCCTTGTCATCACAATGCTCCATGAACCGTGTCATCACAAGGTTCCAGGACACTTGTCATCACAATGATCCAAGATCACATTCATCACAGTGCTCCATGAAACCTGTCATCTCAATACTCCATAGCCTTTGAATTCACAATGCTCCATGGCCCCTCTAATCACAATTCTCCATGACGCCTTTCATCCCAATGCTCCAAGACCGCTGTCAACACAATGCCCCATGATGCCTGCCATCACAAATCTCCATGGCCTCTCTTACCAAAGAGCTCCATGATCCCTGTCAGCACAATGTTCCATGACAGTTTTCGTCAAAATACTCCATGTCCTATCTCATCACAGAGTTCTCTGCCCATATCATCACAATGTTCCTTGTCACCTTTAATCACAATACTCCATACCCTTTCACCACAATACTCCAGAAATCTTGTCATCGCAATGTTCCTTGACCGTGTCATCACATTTCTCCATGAAACTTGTCATCACAATTCTCCAGAATTCTTGTCATCACAATGTTCCATGGCCGTGTCATCACAATGCTCCATGGCCCTTGTCAGCACAATGCTCCAGAATTCTTCTCATCACAATGTTCCATGACCGTGTCATCACAATGCTCCATGGCCCTTGTCAGCACAATGCTCCAGAATTCTTCTCATCACAATGTTCCATGACCGTGTCATCACAATGTTCCATGGCCCTTGTCATCACAATGCTCCAGAATTCTTGTCATCACAATGTTCCATGACCGTGTCATCACAATGCTCCATGGCCCTTTTCATCACAATGCTCCAGAATTCTTCTCATCACAAGGTTACATGACCGTGTCAACAAAATGCTCCATGGCCACTGTCATTACAAGCTCCAGAATTCTTGTCATCACAATGTTCCATGACCGTTTCATCATAATGCTCCATGGCCCTTGTCATGACAATGCTCCAGAATTCTTCTCATCACAATGTTCCATGACCGTGTCATCACAATGCTCCATAGCCCTTGTCAGCACAATGCTCCAGAATTCTTGTCATCACAATGTTCCATGACCGTGTCATCACAATGCTCCATAGCCCTTGTCAGCACAATGCTCCAGAATTCTTGTCATCACAATGTTCCATGACCGTGTCATCACAATGCTCCATGGCCCTTGTCATGACAATGCTCCAGAATTCTTCTCATCACAATGTTCCATGACCGTGTCATCACAATTCTCCATGGCCCTTGTCAGCACAATGCTCCAGAATTCTTTTCATCACAATGTGCCATGACCGTGTCATCACAATGCTCCATGGCCCTTTTCATGACAATGCTCCAGAATTCTTCTCATCACAATGTTCCATGACCGTGTCAACAAAATGCTCCATAGCCACTGTCATCACAATGCTCCAGAATTCTTGTCATCACAATGTTCCATGGCCGTGTCATCACAATGCTCCATCGCCTTTGTCATCAGAATGCTCCAGAATTCTTGTCATCACAATGTTCCATGACCGTGTCATCACAATGCTCCATGGCCCTTGTCAACACAATGCTCCAGAATTCTTGTCATCACAATGTTCCATGATCGTGTCATCACAATGCTCCATGGCACTTGTCATCACAATGCTCCAGAATTCTTGTCATCACAATGTTCCATGACCGTGTCATCACAATGCTCCATGGCCCTTGTCAACACAATGCTCCAGAATTCTTGTCATCACAATGTTCCATGACCGTATCATCACAATGCTCCATGGCCGTCATCAGCACAATGCTCCAGAATTCTTGTCATCACAATGTTCCATGACTGTGTCATCACAATGCTCCAGAATTCTTCTCATCACAATGTTACTTGAACGTGTCAACAAAATGCTCCATGGCCACTGTCATCACAATGCTCCACAATTCTTGTCATCACAATATTCCATGGCCGTGTCATCACAATGCTCCTTGGGCTTTGTCATCATAATGCTCCAGAATTCTTGTAATTACTATATTCCATGAACGTGTCATCACAATGCTCTATGGCGCTTGTCATCAGAATGCTACAGAATTCTTGTCCTCACAATATTCCATGACCGTGTCATCACAATGCTCCATCGCCTTTGTCATCAGAATGCTCCAGAATTCTTGTCATCACAATGTTCCATGACCGTGTCATCACAAAGCTCCATGGCCCTTGTCATGACAATGCTCCAGAATTCTTCTCATCACAATGTTCCATGACCGTGTCATCACAATTCTCCATGGCCCTTGTAAGCACAATGCTCCAGAATTCTTGTCATCACAATGTGCCATGACCGTGTCATCACAATGCTCCATGGCCCTTTTCATGACAATGCTCCAGAATTCTTCTCATCACAATGTTCCATGACTGTGTCAACAAAATGCTCCATAGCCACTGTCATCACAATGCTCCAGAATTCTTGTCATCACAATGTTCCATGGCCGTGTCATCACAATGCTCCATCGCCTTTGTCATCAGAATGCTACAGAATTCTTGTCATCACAATGTTCCATGACCGTGTCATCACAATGCTCCATGGCCCTTGTCAACACAATGCTCCAGAATTCTTGTCATCACAATGTTCCATGATCGTGTCATCACAATGCTCCATGGCACTTGTCATCACAATGCTCCAGAATTCTTGTCATCACAATGTTCCATGACCGTGTCATCACAATGCTCCATGGCCCTTGTCATGACAATGCTCCAGAATTCTTCTCATCACAATGTTCCATGACCATGTCATCACAATGCTCCATGGCCATTGTCATCACAATGCTCCAGAATTCTTGTCATCACAATGTTCCATGGCCCTGTCATCACAATGCTCCATGGTCCTTGTCATCATAATGCTCCAGAATTCTTGTCATCACAATGTTCCATGACCGTGTCATCACAATGCTCCATGGCCCTTGTCATGACAATGCTCCAGAATTCTTCTCATCACAATGTTCCATGACTGTGTCATCACAATGCTCCATGTCCATTGTCATCACAATGCTCCATGGCCCTTGTCATCATAATGCTCCAGAATACTTGTCATCACACTGTTCTATGACCGTGTCATCACAATGATCCATGGCCCTTGTCAGAACAATGTTCCATGACACTATATGTCACAATACTCCATGACCACTGTCATCACAGAGTTTTCTGCCCATATCATCACAATGTTCCTTGTCACCTTTAATCACAATGCTCCATGCCCTTTCATCACAATGCTCCAGAATTCTTCTCATCACAATGTTCCATGACCGTGTCAACACAATGCTCCATGGCCATTGTCATCACAATGCTCCAGAATTCTTGTCATCACAATGTTCCATGGCCCTGTCCTCACAATGCTCCATGGCTCTTGTCTTCATAATGTTCCTGAATTATTGTCATCACAATGTTCCATGACCGTATCATCACAATGCTCCATGGCCCTTTTCAGCACAATGCTCCAGAATTCTTCTCATCACAATGTTCCATGACCGTGTCATCACAATGCTCCATGGCCCTTGTCATCACAATGCTCCAGAATTCTTGTCATCAAAATGTTCCATGACCGTGTCATCACAATACTCCATGACCCTTGTCATGACAATGCTCCAGAATTCTTCTCATCACAATGTTCCATGACCGTGTCAACAAAATTCTCCATAGCCACTGTCATCACAATGCTCCAGAATTCTTGTCATCACAATGTTCCATGGCCGTGTCATCACAATGCTCCATGGCCTTTTTCATCATAATGCTCCGGAATTCTTCTCATCACATTGTTCCATGACCGTGTCATCACAATGCTCCATGGCCCTTTTCAGCACAATGCTCCAGAATTCCTGTCATCACAATGTTCCATGACCATGTCATCACAATGCTCCATGGCCCTTGTCATGACAATGCTCCAGAATTCTTGTCATCACAATGTTCCATGGCCGTGTCATCACAATATTCCATGGCCCTTGTCATCATAATGCTCCAGAATTCTTGTCATCCCAATGTTCCATGACCGTGTCATCACAATGCTCCATGGCCCTTGTCATGACAATGCTCCAGAATTCCTGTCATCACAATGTTCCATGACCGTGTCATCACAATGCTCCATGGCCCTTGTCATCACAATGCTCCAGAATTCTTCTCATCACAATGTTCCATGACCGTGTCATCACAATGCTCCATGGCCACTGTCATCACAATGCGCCAGAATTCTTGTCATCACAATGTTCCATGACCGTGTCATCACAATGCTCCATGGCCCTTGTCATGACAATGCTCCAGAATTCTTCTCATCACAATGTTCCATGACAGTGTCATCACAATGCTCTATGGCCATTGTCATCACAATGCTCCATAATTCTTGTCATCACAATGTTCCATGGCCGTGTCATCACAATGCTCCATTTGCCCTTGTCATCATAATGCTCCAGAATTCTTGTCATCACAATGTTCCATGGCCGTGTCATCACAGTGCTCCATGGCCCTTGTCAGCACAATGTTCCATGACACTTTTTGTCACAATACTCCATGACCACTGTCATCACAGAGTTTTCTGCCCATATCATCACAATGTTCCTTGTCACCTTTAATCACAATGCTCCATGCCCTTTCATCACAATGCTCCAGAAATCTTGTCATCGCTATGTTCCATGACCATGTCATCACAATGGTCCATGGCCCTTGTCAGCAGAATGCTCGAGAATTCCTGTCATCACAATGTTCCATGACCGTGTCCTCACAATGTTACATGACCCTGGTCATCACAGTTCTCCATGACCTTTGTCATCACAATGCTCTATGTCGCTTTTCATCACAATTCTCAATGACCACTTTAATCACTATGCTCGCTGACCATTTTCGTCATATTTCTCTAGTGTCATTACAATACCCCATGGCCCCTTTCTTCACAATGCTCCATGATGCCTGTCATCACAATGCTCCATGGCTTTTGTTATCACAAAGCTCCAGGACCAGTTTCATCACAGTTCTCCATCCCCTTTTTCATCATGGTGCACAATGAAACCTTTCATTAAAATGCTCCATGACACTAGTCATCACAATACTCCATGGCCTTTATCGTCACAATGCTCCCATGCACTTTTCATCACGATGTTCCATGAATACTTTCATCACATTGCTCCATGACCATTGTCATCACAATAGTCCATAACCTTGTGAACACAATGCTGCATAATCCCTGTCATCACAATTCTCCATGACTGCTGTCATCACAATAATCCAGGCCAATTTTCATCACAGTGCTTCATGCCCCCAGTCATCACAGTGCTCCATGATACCTTTCATCACAATTCCTAGATGATCAATGTCATCACAATGCCCCATGACACTTGTCATCACAATTCGCTATGACCCTTGTCATCACAACACTCGATGAACCGTGTCATCACAGTGTTCCAGGACACATGTCATCACAATGATCCATGTCTACTTCCATCACAATGCTCCAATACCCCTGTCATCACAATGCTCCATGGCCCCTGTTATCATATTGCTCCATGATCTCTTTCATCACAATGCTCCATGACCACTGTCATCATCACCATGCCTCATAACGGCTCTCATCTCAATGCTCCATGGCCCGTTTCATCACAATGCTCCATGAACCCTGTCATCACAATGTACCCTGCCCTTTTCATCACAAAGCTCCGTGGGCCCTGTCATCACAATGCTCCATGCCCTTGTCATCAAAATGCTCCAGAACTCTTGTCATCATCATGCTCCATGCCAATGTCATCAAAATGCCCCATGACACTTTTCATCACAATGCTCCATGGCCTTTGTCATCACAATGTTCCATGGCCCCTGTCATCACAGTGCTCCATGATACCTTTCATCGCAAATCTAGATGACCACTGTCATCACAATGCCCCATGACAGATGTCATCACAATTCGCCATGGTCCTTGTCATCACAATGCTCCATGAACCGTGTCATCACAAGGTTCCAGGACACTTGTCATCACAATGATCCAAGATCACATTCTTCACAGTGCTCCATGAAACCTGTCATCTCAATGCTCCATAGCCTTTGAATTCACAATGCTCCATGGCCCCTGTAATCACAATGCTCCATGACGCCTTTCATCACAATGCTCCAAGACCGCTGTCAACACAATGCCCCATGATGCCTGCCATCACAAATCTCCATGGCCTCTCTTACCAAAGAGCTCCATGATCCCTGTCGACACAATGTTCCATGACAGTTTTCGTCACAATACTCCATGTCCTGTCTCATCACAGAGTTCTCTGCCAATATCATCACAATATTCCTTGTCACCTTTAATCACAATGCCCGATACCCTTTCACAACAATGCTCCAGAAATCTTGTCATCGCAATGTTCCTTGACCGTGTCATCACAATTCTCCATGAACCTTGTCATCACAATTCTCCAGAATTCTTGTCATCACAATGTTCCATGGCCGTGTCATCACAATGCTCCATGGCCCTTGTCATGACAATGCTCCAGAATTCTTCTCATCACAATGTTCCATGACCGTGTCATCACAATGCTCCATGGCCATTGTTATCACAATGAGCCATAATTCTTGTCATCACAATGTTCCATGGCCGTGTCATCACAATGATCCATTGCCCTTGTCATCATAATGCTCCAGAATTCTTGTCATCACAATGTTCCATGACCGTATCATCACAATGCTGAATGGCCCTTGTCAGCACAATGCTCCAGGATTCTTCTCTTCACAATGTCCCATGACCGTGTCAACAAAATGCTCCATGGCCACTGTCATCACAATGCTCCAGAATTCTTGTCATCACAATGTTCCATGGCCGTGTCATCAAAATGCTCCATGGCCCTTGTCATCAGAATGCTCCAGAATTCTTGTCATCACAATGATCCATGACCGTGTCATCACAATGCTCCATGGCCCTTGTCAGCCCAATGCTCCAGAATTCTTGTCATCACAATGATCCATGACCGTGTCATCACAATGCTCCATGGCCCTTGTCATCACAATGCTCCAGAATACTTGTCATCACAATGTTCAATGACCGTGTCATCACAATGCTCCATGGCCCTTGTCATGAAAATGCTCCATAATTCTTCTCATCACAATGTTCCATGACCGTGTCATCACAATGCTCCATGGCCATTGTCATCACAATGCTCCTGAATTCTTGTCATCACAATGTTCCATGGCCCTGTCATCACAATGCTCCATGGCCCTTGTCATCATAATGCTCCAGAATTCTTGTCATCACAATGTTCCATGACTGTGTCATCACAATTCTCCATGGCCCTTGTCATGACAATGATCCAGAATTCTTCTCATAACAATGTTCCATGACCATGTCATCACAATGCTCCATGGCCATTGTCATCACAATGCTCCCGAATTCTTGTCATCACAATGTTCCATGGCCCTGTCATCACAATGCTCCATGGCCCTTGTCATCATAATCCTCCACAATTCTTGTCATCACAATGTTCCATGACCGTGTCATCACAATGCTCCATGGCCCTTGTCAGCCCAATGCTCCAGAATTCTTGTCATCACAATGTTCCATGACCGTGTCATCACAATGCTCCATGGCCCTTGTCATCACAATGCTCCAGAATTCTTGTCATCACAATGTTCCATGACCGTGTCATCACAATGCTCCATGGCCCTTGCCATGACAATGCTCCAGAATTCTTCTCATCACAATGTTCCATGACCGTGTCATCACAATGCTCCATGGCCATTGTCATCACAATGCTCCTGAATTCTTGTCATCACAATGTTCCATGGGCCTGTCATCACAATGCTCCATGGCCCTTGTCATCATAATGCTCCAGAATTCTTGTCATCACAATGTTCCATGACTGTGTCATCACAATGCTCCATGGCCCTTGTCATGACAATGATCCAGAATTCTTCTCATCACAATGTTCCATGACCATGTCATCACAATGCTCCATGGCCATTGTCATCACAATGCTCCCGAATTCTTGTCATCACAATGTTCCATGGCCCTGTCATCAAAATGCTCCATGTCCCTTGTCATCATAATGCTCCAGAATTCTTGTCATCACAATGATCCATGACCGTGTCATCACAGTGCTCCATGGCCCTTGTCAGCACAATGTTCCATGACACTTTTTGTCACAATACTCCATGACCACTGTCATCACAGAGTTTTCTGCCCATATCATCACAATGTTCCTTGTCACCTTTAATCACAATGCTCCATGCCCTTTCATCACAATGCTCCAGAAAACTTGTCATCGCAATGTTCCATGACTATGTCATCACAATGGTCCATGGCCCTTGTCAGGAGAATGCTCGAGAATTACTGTCATCACAATGTTCCATGACCGTGTCATCACAATGTTACATGACCCTGGTCATCACAGTTCTCCATGACCTTTGTCATCACAATGCTCTATGTCGCTTTTCATCACAATTCTCAATGACCACTTTAATCACTATGCTCGCTGACCATTTTCATCATATTTCTCTAGTGTCATTACAATACCCCATGGCCCCTTTCTTCACAATGCTCCATGATGCCTGTCATCACAATGCTCCATGGCTTTTGTTATCACAATGCTCCAGGACCAGTTTCATCACAATTCTCCATCCCCTTTGTCATCATGGTGCACAATGAAACCTTTCATTAAAATGCTCCATGACACTAGTCATCAAAATACTCCATGGCCTTTATCGTCACAATGCTCCCATGCACTTTTCATCACGATGTTCCATGAATACTTTCATCACATTGCTCCATGACCATTGTCATCACAATAGTCCATACCCTTGTCAACACAATGCTGCATAATCCCTGTCATCACAATTCTCCATGACTGCTGTCATCACAATAATCCAGGACAATTTTCATCACAGTGCTTCATGCCCCCAGTCATCACAGTGCTCCATGATACCTTTCATCACAATTCCTAGATGATCAATGTCACACAATGCCCCATGACACTTGTCATCACAATTCGCTATGACCCTTGTCATCACAATACTCGATGAACCGTGTCATCACAGTGTTCCAGGACACATGTCATCACAATGATCCATGTCTACTTCCATCACAATGCTCCAATACCCCTGTCATCACAATGCTCCATGGCCCCTGTTATCATATTGCTCCATGATCTCTTTCATCACAATGCTCCATGACCACTGTCATCACCATGCCTCATAACGGATCTCATCTCAATGCTCCATGGCCCCTTTCATCACAATGCTCCATGAACCCTGTCATCACAATGTACCCTGCCCTTTTCATCACAAAACTCTGTGGGCACTGTCATCACAATGCTCCATGCCCTTGTCATCAAAATGCTTCAGAACTCTTGTCATCATAATGCTCCATGCCAATGTCATCAAAATGCCCCATGACACTTGTCATCACAATGCTCCATGGCCTTTGTCATCACAATGTTCCATGGCCCCTGTCATCACAGTGCTCCATGATACCTTTCATCACAATTCTAGATGACCACTGTCATCACAACGCCCCATGACAGAACTCATCACAATTCACCATGGTCCTTGTCATCACAATGCTCCATGAACCGTGTCATCACAAGGTTCCAGGACACTTGTCATCACAATGATCCAAGATCACATTCATCACAGTGCTCCATGAAACCTGTCATCTCAATGCTCCATAGCCTTTGAATTCACAATGCTCCATGGCCCCTCTAATCACAATTCTCCATGACGCCTTTCATCCCAATGCTCCAAGACCGCTGTCAACACAATGCCCCATGATGCCTGCCATCACAAATCTCCATGGCCTCTCTTACCAAAGAGCTCCATGATCCCTGTCAGCACAATGTTCCATGACAGTTTTCGTCAAAATACTCCATGTCCTATCTCATGACAGAGTTCTCTGCCCATATCATCACAATGTTCCTTGTCACCTTTAATCACAATACTCCATACCCTTTCACCACAATACTCCAGAAATCTTGTCATCGCAATGTTCCTTGACCGTGTCATCACATTTCTCCATGAACCTTGTCATCACAATTCTCCAGAATTCTTGTCATCACAATGTTCCATGGCCGTGTCATCACAATGTTCCATGGCCCTTGTCAGCACAATGCTCCAGAATTCTTCTCATCACAATGTTCCATGACCGTGTCATCACAATGCTCCATGGCCCTTGTCAGCACAATGCTCCAGAATTCTTCTCATCACAATGTTCCATGACCGTGTCATCACAATGTTCCATGGCCCTTGTCATCACAATGCTCCAGAATTCTTGTCATCACAATGTTCCATGACCGTGTCATCACAATGCTCCATGGCCCTTTTCATCACAATGCTCCAGAATTCTTCTCATCACAAGGTTACATGACCGTGTCAACAAAATGCTCCATGGCCACTGTCATTACAAGCTCCAGAATTCTTGTCATCACAATGTTCCATGGCCGTGTCATCACAATGCTCCATGGCCCTTGTCATCATAATGCTCCAGAATTCTTGTAATTACTATATTCCATGAATGTGTCATCACAATGCTCTATGGCGCTTGTCATCAGAATGCTACAGAATTCTTGTCATCACAATGTTCCATGACCGTGTCATCACAATGCTCCATGGCCCTTGTCAGCACAATGCTCCAGAATTCTTGTCATCACAATGTTCCATGACCGTGTCAACAAAATGCTCCATGGCCACTGTCATCACAATGCTCCAGAATTCTTCTCATCACAATGTTCCATGACCGTATCATAACAATGCTCCATGGCCCTTGTCAG
Organism: Balaenoptera acutorostrata; assembly: GCF_949987535.1. Taxonomy (NCBI): domain Eukaryota; kingdom Metazoa; phylum Chordata; class Mammalia; order Artiodactyla; family Balaenopteridae; genus Balaenoptera; species Balaenoptera acutorostrata. The sequence continues at coordinate 373,927 of NW_026646181.1, forward strand.
CACAATGCTCCAGAATTCTTCTCATCACAATGTTCCATGACCGTGTCATCACAATGCTCCATGGCCCTTGTCATCACAATGCTCCAGAATTCTTGTCATCACAATGTTCCATGACCGTGTCATCACAATGCTCCATGGCCATTGTCATCACAGTGCTCCCGAATTCTTCTCATCACAATGTTCCATGGCCCTGTCATCACAATGCCCCATGGCCCTTGTCATCATAATGCTCCAGAATACTTGTCATCAAAATGTTCCATGACCATGTCATCACAATGCTCCATGTCCATTGTCATCACAATGCTCCCGAATTCTTGTCATCACAATGTTCCATGGCCCTGTCATCACAATGCTCCATGGCCCTTGTCATCATAATGCTCCAGAATACTTGTCATCAAAATGTTCCATGACCGTGTCATCACAATGATCCATGGCCCTTGTCAGCACAATATTCCATGACACTTTTTCTCACAATACTCCATGACCACTGTCATCACAGAGTTTTCTGCCCATATCATCACAATGTTCCTTGTCACCTTTAATCACAATGCTCCATGCCCTTTCATCACAATGCTCCAGAGTTCTTCTCATCACAATGTTCCATGACCGTGTCATCACAATGCTCCATGGCCATTGTCATCACAATTCTCCAGAAATCTTGTCATCGCAATGTTCCATGGCCCTGTCATCACAATGCTCCATGGCCCTTGTCTTCATAATGCTCCAGAATTATTGTCATCACAATATTCCATGACCGTATCATTACAATGCTCCATGGCACTTTTCAGCACAATACTCCAGAATTCTTCTCATCAAAATGTTCCATGACCGTATCATCACAATGCTACATGACCCTGGTCATCACAGTTCTCCATGACCTTTGTCATCGCAATTCTCTATGTCGCTTTTCATCACAATTCTCAATGACCACTTTAATCACTATGCTCGCTGACCATTTTCATCATATTTCTCTAGTGTCATTACAATACCCCATGGCCCCTTTCTTCACAATGCTCCATGATGCCTGTCATCACAATGCTCCGTGGCTTTTGTTATCACAATGCTCCAGGACCAGTTTCATCACAATTCTCCATCCCCTTTCTCATCATGGTGCACAATGAAACCTTTCATTAAAATGCTCCATGACACTAGTCATCACAATACTCCATGGCCTTTATCGTCACAATGCTCCCATGCACTTTTCATCACGATGTTCCATGAATACTTTCATCATATTGCTCCATGACCATTGTCATCACAATAGTCCATACCCTTGTCAACACAATGCTGCATAATCCCTGTCATCACAATTCTCCATGACTGCTGTCATCACAATAATCCAGGACAATTTTCATCACAGTGCTTCATGCCCCCAGTCATCACAGTGCTCCATGACACCTTTCATCACAATTCCTAGATGATCAATGTCACACAATGCCCCATGACACTTGTCATCACAATTCGCTATGACCCTTGTCATCACAATACTCGATGAACCGTGTCATCACAGTGTTCCAGGACACATGTCATCACAATGATCCATGTCTACTTCCATCACAATGCTCCAATACCCCTGTCATCACAATGCTCCATGGCCCCTGTTATCATATTGCTCCATGATCTCTTTCATCACAATGCTCCATGACCACTGTCATCACCATGCCTCATAACGGATCTCATCTCAATGCTCCATGGCCCCTTTCATCACAATGCTCCATGAACCCTGTCATCACAATGTACCCTGCCCTTTTCATCACAAAACTCTGTGGGCCCTGTCATCACAATGCTCCATGCCCTTGTCATCAAAATGCTTCAGAACTCTTGTCATCATAATGCTCCATGCCAATGTCATCAAAATGCCCCATGACACTTGTCATCACAATGCTCCATGGCCTTTGTCATCACAATGTTCCATGGCCCCTGTCATCACAGTGCTCCATGATACCTTTCATCACAATTCTAGATGACCACTGTCATCACAACGCCCCATGACAGAAGTCATCACAATTCACCATGGTCCTTGTCATCACAATGCTCCATGAACCGTGTCATCACAAGGTTCCAGGACACTTGTCATCACAATGATCCAAGATCACATTCATCACAGTGCTCCATGAAACCTGTCATCTCAATGCTCCATAGCCTTTGAATTCACAATGCTCCATGGCCCCTCTAATCACAATTCTCCATGACGCCTTTCATCCCAATGCTCCAAGACCACTGTCAACACAATGCCCCATGATGCCTGCCATCACAAATCTCCATGGCCTCTCTTACCAAAGAGCTCCATGATCCCTGTCAGCACAATGTTCCATGACAGTTTTCGTCAAAATACTCCATGTCCTATCTCATGACAGAGTTCTCTGCCCATATCATCACAATGTTCCTTGTCACCTTTAATCACAATACTCCATACCCTTTCACCACAATACTCCAGAAATCTTGTCATCGCAATGTTCCTTGACCGTGTCATCACATTTCTCCATGAACCTTGTCATCACAATTCTCCAGAATTCTTGTCATCACAATGTTCCATGGCCGTGTCATCACAATGTTCCATGGCCCTTGTCAGCACAATGCTCCAGAATTCTTCTCATCACAATGTTCCATGACCGTGTCATCACAATGCTCCATGGCCCTTGTCAGCACAATGCTCCAGAATTCTTCTCATCACAATGTTCCATGACCGTGTCATCACAATGTTCCATGGCCGTTGTCATCACAATGCTCCAGAATTCTTGTCATCACAATGTTCCATGACCGTGTCATCACAATGCTCCATGGCCCTTTTCATCACAGTGCTCCAGAATTCTTCTCATCACAAGGTTACATGACCGTGTCAACAAAATGCTCCATGGCCACTGTCATTACAAGCTCCAGAATTCTTGTCATCACAATGTTCCATGGCCGTGTCATCACAATGCTCCATGGCCCTTGTCATCATAATGCTCCAGAATTCTTGTAATTACTATATTCCATGAACGTGTCATCACAATGCTCTATGGCGCTTGTCATCAGAATGCTACAGAATTCTTGTCATCACAATGTTCCATGACCGTGTCATCACAATGCTCCATGGCCCTTGTCAGCACAATGCTCCAGAATTCTTGTCATCACAATGTTCCATGACCGTGTCAACAAAATGCTCCATGGCCACTGTCATCACAATGCTCCAGAATTCTTCTCATCACAATGTTCCATGACCGTATCATAACAATGCTCCATGGCCCTTGTCAGCACAATGCTCCAGAATTCTTCTCATCACAATGTTCCATGACCGTGTCATCACAATGCTCCATGGCCCTTGTCATCACAATGCTCCAGAATTCTTGTCATCACAATGTTCCATGACCGTGTCATCACAATGCTCCATGGCCATTGTCATCACAGTGCTCCCGAATTCTTCTCATCATAATGTTCCATGGCCCTGTCATCACAATGCCCCATGGCCCTTGTCATCATAATGCTCCAGAATACTTGTCATCAAAATGTTCCATGACCGTGTCATCACAATGATCCATGGCCCTTGTCAGCACAATATTCCATGACACTTTTTCTCACAATACTCCATGACCACTGTCATCACAGAGTTTTCTGCCCATATCATCACAATGTTCCTTGTCACCTTTAATCACAATGCTCCATGCCCTTTCATCACAATGCTCCAGAGTTCTTCTCATCACAATGTTCCATGACCGTGTCATCACAATGCTCCATGGCCATTGTCATCACAATTCTCCAGAAATCTTGTCATCGCAATGTTCCATGGCCCTGTCATCACAATGCTCCATGGCCCTTGTCTTCATAATGCTCCAGAATTATTGTCATCACAATATTCCATGACCGTATCATCACAATGCTCCATGGCACTTTTCAGCACAATACTCCAGAATTCTTCTCATCAAAATGTTCCATGACCGTATCATCACAATGCTACATGACCCTGGTCATCACAGTTCTCCATGACCTTTGTCATCGCAATTCTCTATGTCGCTTTTCATCACAATTCTCAATGACCACTTTAATCACTATGCTCGCTGACCATTTTCATCATATTTCTCTAGTGTCATTACAATACCCCATGGCCCCTTTCTTCACAATGCTCCATGATGCCTGTCATCACAATGCTCCGTGGCTTTTGTTATCACAATGCTCCAGGACCAGTTTCATCACAATTCTCCATCCCCTTTCTCATCATGGTGCACAATGAAACCTTTCATTAAAATGCTCCATGACACTAGTCATCACAATACTCCATGGCCTTTATCGTCACAATGCTCCCATGCACTTTTCATCACGATGTTCCATGAATACTTTCATCATATTGCTCCATGACCATTGTCATCACAATAGTCCATACCCTTGTCAACACAATGCTGCATAATCCCTGTCATCACAATTCTCCATGACTGCTGTCATCACAATAATCCAGGACAATTTTCATCACAGTGCTTCATGCCCCCAGTCATCAGAGTGCTCCATGACACCTTTCATCACAATTCCTAGATGATCAATGTCACACAATGCCCCATGACACTTGTCATCACAATTCGCTATGACCCTTGTCATCACAATACTCGATGAACCGTGTCATCACAGTGTTCCAGGACACATGTCATCACAATGATCCATATCTACTTCCATCACAATGCTCCAATACCCCTGTCATCACAATGCTCCATGGCCCCTGTTATCATATTGCTCCATGATCTCTTTCATCACAATGCTCCATGACCACTGTCATCACCATGCCTCATAACGGCTCTCATCTCAATGCTCCATGGCCCCTTTCATCACAATGCTCCATGAACCCTGTCATCACAATGTACCCTGCCCTTTTCATCACAAAGCTCCGTGGGCCCTGTCATCACAATGCTCCATGCCCTTGTCATCAAAATGCTCCAGAACACTTGTCATCATAATGCTCCATGCCAATGTCATCAAAATGCCCCATGACACTTGTCATCACAATGCTCCATGGCCTTTGTCATCACAATGTTCCATGGCCCCTGTCATCACAGTGCTCCATGATACCTTTCATCACAATTCTAGATGACCACTGTCATCACAACGCCCCATGACAGAAGTCATCACAATTCACCATGGTCCTTGTCATCACAATGCTCCATGAACCGTGTCATCACAAGGTTCCAGGACACTTGTCATCACAATGATCCAAGATCACATTCATCACAGTGCTCCATGAAACCTGTCATCTCAATACTCCATAGCCTTTGAATTCACAATGCTCCATGGCCCCTCTAATCACAATTCTCCATGACGCCTTTCATCCCAATGCTCCAAGACCGCTGTCAACACAATGCCCCATGATGCCTGCCATCACAAATCTCCATGGCCTCTCTTACCAAAGAGCTCCATGATCCCTGTCAGCACAATGTTCCATGACAGTTTTCGTCAAAATACTCCATGTCCTATCTCATCACAGAGTTCTCTGCCCATATCATCACAATGTTCCTTGTCACATTTAATCACAATACTCCATACCCTTTCACCACAATACTCCAGAAATCTTGTCATCGCAATGTTCCTTGACCGTGTCATCACATTTCTCCATGAAACTTGTCATCACAATTCTCCAGAATTCTTGTCATCACAATGTTCCATGGCCGTGTCATCACAATGCTCCATGGCCCTTGTCAGCACAATGCTCCAGAATTCTTCTCATCACAATGTTCCATGACCGTGTCATCACAATGCTCCATGGCCCTTGTCAGCACAATGCTCCAGAATTCTTCTCATCACAATGTTCCATGACCGTGTCATCACAATGTTCCATGGCCCTTGTCATCACAATGCTCCAGAATTCTTCTCATCACAAGGTTACATGACAGTGTCAACAAAATGCTCCATGGCCACTGTCATTACAAGCTCCAGAATTCTTGTCATCACAATGTTCCATGGCCGTGTCATCACAATGCTCCATGGCCCTTGTCATCATAATTCTCCAGAATTCTTGTAATTACTATATTCCATGAACGTGTCATCACAATGCTCTATGGCGCTTGTCATCAGAATGCTACAGAATTCTTGTCATCACAATATTCCATGACCGTGTCATCACAATGCTCCATCGCCTTTGTCATCAGAATGCTCCAGAATACTTGTCATCACAATGTTCCATGACCGTGTCATCACAATGCTCCATGGCCCTTGTCAGCACAATGCTCCAGAATTCTTGTCATCACAATGTTCCATGACCGTGTCATCACAATGCTCCATGGCCCTTGTCATGACAATGCTCCAGAATTCTTCTCATCACAATGTTCCATGACCGTGTCATCACAATGCTCCATGGCCATTGTCATCACAGTGCTCCCGAATTCTTCTCATCACAATGTTCCATGACCGTGTCATCACAATGCCCCATGGCCCTTGTCATGACAATGCTCCAGAATTCTTCTCATAACAATGTTCCATGACCATGTCATCACAATGCTCCATGTCCATTGTAATCACAATGCTCCCGAATTCTTGTCATCACAATGTTCCATGGCCCTGTCATCACAATGCTCCATGGCCCTTGTCATCATAATGCTCCAGAATACTTGTCATCAAAATGTTCCATGACCGTGTCATCACAATGATCCATGGCCCTTGTCAGCACAATATTCCATGACACTTTTTCTCACAATTCTCCATGACCACTGTCATCACAGAGTTTTCTGCCCATATCATCACAATGTTCCTTGTCACCTTTAATCACAATGCTCCATGCCCTTTCATCACAATGCTCCAGAGTTCTTCTCATCACAATGTTCCATGACCGTGTCATCACAATGCTCCATGGCCATTGTCATCACAATTCTCCAGAAATCTTGTCATCGCAATGTTCCATGGCCCTGTCATCACAATGCTCCATGGCCCTTGTCTTCATAATGCTCCAGAATTATTGTCATCACAATATTCCATGACCGTATCATCACAATGCTCCATGGCACTTTTCAGCACAATACTCCAGAATTCTTCTCATCAAAATGTTCCATGACCGTATCATCACAATGCTACATGACCCTGGTCATCACAGTTCTCCATGACCTTTGTCATCGCAATTCTCTATGTCGCTTTTCATCACAATTCTCAATGACCACTTTAATCACTATGCTCGCTGACCATTTTCATCATATTTCTCTAGTGTCATTACAATACCCCATGGCCCCTTTCTTCACAATGCTCCATGATGCCTGTCATCACAATGCTCCATGATTCCTGTCATCACAATGCTCCGTGGCTTTTGTTATCACAATGCTCCAGGACCAGTTTCATCACAATTCTCCATCCCCTTTCTCATCATGGTGCACAATGAAACCTTTCATTAAAATGCTCCATGACACTAGTCATCACAATACTCCATGGCCTTTATCGTCATAATGCTCCCATGCACTTTTCATCACGATGTTCCATGAATACTTTCATCATATTGCTCCATGACCATTGTCATCACAATAGTCCATACCCTTGTCAACACAATGCTGCATAATCCCTGTCATCACAATTCTCCATGACTGCTGTCATCACAATAATCCAGGACAATTTTCATCACAGTGCTTCATGCCCCCAGTCATCAGAGTGCTCCATGACACCTTTCATCACAATTCCTAGATGATCAATGTCACACAATGCCCCATGACACTTGTCATCACAATTCGCTATGACCCTTGTCATCACAATACTCGATGAACCGTGTCATCACAGTGTTCCAGGACACATGTCATCACAATGATCCATATCTACTTCCATCACAATGCTCCAATACCCCTGTCATCACAATGCTCCATGGCCCCTGTTATCATATTGCTCCATGATCTCTTTCATCACAATGCTCCATGACCACTGTCATCACCATGCCTCATAACGGCTCTCATCTCAATGCTCCATGGCCAATTTCATCACAATGCTCCATGAACCCTGTCATCACAATGTACCCTGCCCTTTTCATCACAAAGCTCCGTGGGCCCTGTCATCACAATGCTCCATGCCCTTGTCATCAAAATGCTCCAGAACACTTGTCATCATAATGCTCCATGACAATGTCATCAAAATGCCCCATGACACTTGTCATCACAATGCTCCATGGCCTTTGTCATCACAATGTTCCATGGCCCCTGTCATCACAGTGCTCCATGATACCTTTCATCACAATTCTAGATGACCACTGTCATCACAACGCCCCATGACAGAAGTCATCAAAATTCACCATGGTCCTTGTCATCACAATGCTCCATGAACCGTGTCATCACAAGGTTCCAGGACACTTGTCATCACAATGATCCAAGATCACATTCATCACAGTGCTCCATGAAACCTGTCATCTCAATACTCCATAGCCTTTGAATTCACAATGCTCCATGGCCCCTCTAATCACAATTCTCCATGACGCCTTTCATCCCAATGCTCCAAGACCGCTGTCAACACAATGCCCCATGATGCCTGCCATCACAAATCTCCATGGCCTCTCTTACCAAAGAGCTCCATGATCCCTGTCAGCACAATGTTCCATGACAGTTTTCGTCAAAATACTCCATGTCCTATCTCATCACAGAGTTCTCTGCCCATATCATCACAATGTTCCTTGTCACCTTTAATCACAATACTCCATACCCTTTCACCACAATACTCCAGAAATCTTGTCATCGCAATGTTCCTTGACCGTGTCATCACATTTCTCCATGAAACTTGTCATCACAATTCTCCAGAATTCTTGTCATCACAATGTTCCATGGCCGTGTCATCACAATGCTCCATGGCCCTTGTCAGCACAATGCTCCAGAATTCTTCTCATCACAATGTTCCATGACCGTGTCATCACAATGCTCCATGGCCCTTGTCAGCACAATGCTCCAGAATTCTTCTCATCACAATGTTCCATGACCGTGTCATCACAATGTTCCATGGCCCTTGTCATCACAATGCTCCAGAATTCTTGTCATCACAATGTTCCATGACCGTGTCATCACAATGCTCCATGGCCCTTTTCATCACAATGCTCCAGAATTCTTCTCATCACAAGGTTACATGACCGTGTCAACAAAATGCTCCATGGCCACTGTCATTACAAGCTCCAGAATTCTTGTCATCACAATGTTCCATGGCCGTGTCATCACAATGCTCCATGGCCCTTGTCATCATAATTCTCCAGAATTCTTGTAATTACTATATTCCATGAACGTGTCATCACAATGCTCTATGGCGCTTGTCATCAGAATGCTACAGAATTCTTGTCATCACAATATTCCATGACCGTGTCATCACAATGCTCCATCGCCTTTGTCATCAGAATGCTCCAGAATACTTGTCATCACAATGTTCCATGACCGTGTCATCACAATGCTCCATGGCCCTTGTCAGCACAATGCTCCAGAATTCTTGTCATCACAATGTTCCATGACCGTGTCATCACAATGCTCCATGGCCCTTGTCATGACAATGCTCCAGAATTCTTCTCATCACAATGTTCCATGACCGTGTCATCACAATGCTCCATGGCCATTGTCATCACAGTGCTCCCGATTTCTTCTCATCACAATGTTCCATGACCGTGTCATCACAATGCCCCATGGCCCTTGTCATGACAATGCTCCAGAATTCTTCTCATAACAATGTTCCATGACCATGTCATCACAATGCTCCATGTCCATTGTCATCACAATGCTCCCGAATTCTTGTCATCACAATGTTCCATGGCCCTGTCATCACAATGCTCCATGGCCCTTGTCATCATAATGCTCCAGAATACTTGTCATCAAAATGTTCCATGACCGTGTCATCACAATGATCCATGGCCCTTGTCAGCACAATATTCCATGACACTTTTTGTCACAATACTCCATGACCACTGTCATCACAGAGTTTTCTGCCCATATCATCACAATGTTCCTTGTCACCTTTAATCACAATGCTCCATGCCCTTTCATCACAATGCTCCAGAGTTCTTCTCATCACAATGTTCCATGACCGTGTCATCACAATGCTCCATGGCCATTGTCATCACAATTCTCCAGAAATCTTGTCATCACAATGTTCCATGGCCTTGTCATCACAATGCTCCATGGCCCTTGTCTTCATAGTGCTCCAGAATTATTGTCATCACAATATTCCATGACCGTATCATCACAATGCTCCATGGCACTTTTCAGCACAATACTCCAGAATTCTTCTCATCAAAATGTTCCATGACCGTATCATCACAATGCTACATGACCCTGGTCATCACAGTTCTCCATGACCTTTGTCATCGCAATGCTCTATGTCGCTTTTCATCACAATTCTCAATGACCACTTTAATCACTATGCTCGCTGACCATTTTCATCATATTTCTCTAGTGTCATTACAATACCCCATGGCCACTTTCTTCACAATGCTCCATGATGCCTGTCATCACAATGCTCCGTGGCTTTTGTTATCACAATGCTCCAGGACCAGTTTCATCACAATTCTCCATCCCCTTTGTCATCATGGTGCACAATGAAACCTTTCATTAAAATGCTCCATGACACTAGTCATCACAATACTCCATGGCCTTTATCGTCACAATGCTCCCATGCACTTTTCATCACGATGTTCCATGAATACTTTCATCACATTGCTCCATGACCATTGTCATCACAATAGTCCATACCCTTGTCAACACAATGCTGCATAATCCCTGTCATCACAATTCTCCATGACTGCTGTCATCACAATAATCCAGGACAATTTTCATCACAGTGCTTCATGCCCCCAGTCATCAGAGTGCTCCATGACACCTTTCATCACAATTCCTAGATGATCAATGTCACACAATGCCCCATGACACTTGTCATCACAATTCGCTATGACCCTTGTCATCACAATACTCGATGAACCGTGTCATCACAGTGTTCCAGGACACATGTCATCACAATGATCCATATCTACTTCCATCACAATGCTCCAATACCCCTGTCATCACAATGCTCCATGGCCCCTGTTATCATATTGCTCCATGATCTCTTTCATCACAATGCTCCATGACCACTGTCATCACCATGCCTCATAACGGCTCTCATCTCAATGCTCCATGGCCCCTTTCATCACAATGCTCCATGAACCCTGTCATCACAATGTACCCTGCCCTTTTCATCACAAAGCTCCGTGGGCCCTGACATCACAATGCTCCATGCCCTTGTCATCAAAATGCTCCAGAACACTTGTCATCATAATGCTCCATGCCAATGTCATCAAAATGCCCCATGACACTTGTCATCACAATGCTCCATGGCCTTTGTCATCACAATGTTCCATGGCCCCTGTTATCACAGTGCTCCATGATACCTTTCATCGCAAATCTAGATGACCACTGTCATCACAATGCCCCATGACATATGTCATCACAATATGCCATGGTCCTTGTCATCACAATGCTCCAGAATTCTTGTCATCACAATGTTCCATGACCGTGTCATCACAATGCTCCATGGCCCGTGTCAGCACAATGCTCCAGAATTCTTGTCATCACAATGTTCCATGACCGTGTCATCACAATGCTCCATGGCCCTTGTCAGCACAATGTTCCATGACACTTTTTGTCCCAATATTCCATGACCACTGTCATCACAGAGTTCTCTGCCCATATCATCACAATGTTCCTTGTCACCTTTAATCACAATACTCCATACCCTTTCACCACAATACTCCAGAAATCTTGTCATCGCAATGTTCCTTGACCGTGTCATCACATTTCTCCATGAAACTTGTCATCACAATTCTCCAGAATTCTTGTCATCACAATGTTCCATGGCCGTGTCATCACAATGCTCCATGGCCCTTGTCAGCACAATGCTCCAGAATTCTTCTCATCACAATGTTCCATGACCGTGTCATCACAATGCTCCATGGCCCTTGTGAGCACAATGCTCCAGAATTCTTCTCATCACAATGTTCCATGACCGTGTCATCACAATGTTCCATGGCCCTTGTCATCACAATGCTCCAGAATTCTTGTCATCACAATGTTCCATGACCGTGTCATCACAATGCTCCATGGCCCTTTTCATCACAATGCTCCAGAATTCTTCTCTTCACAAGGTTACATGACCGTGTCAACAAAATGCTCCATGGCCACTGTCATTACAAGCTCCAGAATTCTTGTCATCACAATGTTCCATGGCCGTGTCATCACAATGCTCCATCGCCTTTGTCATCAGAATGCTCCAGAATTCTTGTCATCACAATGTTCCATGACCGTGTCATCACAATGCTCCATGGCCCTTGTCAACACAATGCTCCAGAATTCTTGTCATCACAATGTTCCATGATCGTGTCATCACAATGCTCCATGGCACTTGTCATCACAATGCTCCAGAATTCTTGTCATCACAATGTTCCATGACCGTGTCATCAAAAGGCTCCATGGCCATTGTCATCACAACGCTCCAGAATTCTTGTCATCACAATGTTCCATGGCCGCGTCATCACAATGCTCCATGGCCCTTTTCAGCACAATGCTCCAGAATTCTTCTCATCACAATGTTCCATGACCGTATCATCACAATGCTCCATGGCCGTCATCAGCACAATGCTCCAGAATTCTTGTCATCACAATGTTCCATGACTGTGTCATCACAATGCTCCAGAATTCTTCTCATCACAATGTTACTTGAACGTGTCAACAAAATGCTCCATGGCCACTGTCATCACAATGCTCCACAATTCTTGTCATCACAATATTCCATGGCCGTGTCATCACAATGCTCCTTGGGCTTTGTCATCATAATGCTCCAGAATTCTTGTAATTACTATATTCCATGAACGTGTCATCACAATGCTCTATGGCGCTTGTCATCAGAATGCTACAGAATTCTTGTCCTCACAATATTCCATGACCGTGTCATCACAATGCTCCATCGCCTTTGTCATCAGAATGCTCCAGAATTCTTGTCATCACAATGTTCCATGACCGTGTCATCACAAAGCTCCATGGCCCTTGTCATGACAATGCTCCAGAATTCTTCTCATCACAATGTTCCATGACCGTGTCATCACAATTCTCCATGGCCCTTGTAAGCACAATGCTCCAGAATTCTTGTCATCACAATGTGCCATGACCGTGTCATCACAATGCTCCATGGCCCTTTTCATGACAATGCTCCAGAATTCTTCTCATCACAATGTTCCATGACTGTGTCAACAAAATGCTCCATAGCCACTGTCATCACAATGCTCCAGAATTCTTGTCATCACAATGTTCCATGGCCGTGTCATCACAATGCTCCATCGCCTTTGTCATCAGAATGCTACAGAATTCTTGTCATCACAATGTTCCATGACCGTGTCATCACAATGCTCCATGGCCCTTGTCAACACAATGCTCCAGAATTCTTGTCATCACAATGTTCCATGATCGTGTCATCACAATGCTCCATGGCACTTGTCATCACAATGCTCCAGAATTCTTGTCATCACAATGTTCCATGACCGTGTCATCACAATGCTCCATGGCCCTTGTCATGACAATGCTCCAGAATTCTTCTCATCACAATGTTCCATGACCATGTCATCACAATGCTCCATGGCCATTGTCATCACAATGCTCCAGAATTCTTGTCATCACAATGTTCCATGGCCCTGTCATCACAATGCTCCATGGTCCTTGTCATCATAATGCTCCAGAATTCTTGTCATCACAATGTTCCATGACCGTGTCATCACAATGCTCCATGGCCCTTGTCATGACAATGCTCCAGAATTCTTCTCATCACATGTTCCATGACCGTGTCATCACAATGCTCCATGTCCATTGTCATCACAATGCTCCATGGCCCTTGTCATCATAATGCTCCAGAATACTTGTCATCACACTGTTCTATGACCGTGTCATCACAATGATCCATGGCCCTTGTCAGAACAATGTTCCATGACACTATATGTCACAATACTCCATGACCACTGTCATCACAGAGTTTTCTGCCCATATCATCACAATGTTCCTTGTCACCTTTAATCACAATGCTCCATGCCCTTTCATCACAATGCTCCAGAATTCTTCTCATCACAATGTTCCATGACCGTGTCAACACAATGCTCCATGGCCATTGTCATCACAATGCTCCAGAATTCTTGTCATCACAATGTTCCATGGCCCTGTCCTCACAATGCTCCATGGCTCTTGTCTTCATAATGTTCCTGAATTATTGTCATCACAATGTTCCATGACCGTATCATCACAATGCTCCATGGCCCTTTTCAGCACAATGCTCCAGAATTCTTCTCATCACAATGTTCCATGACCGTGTCATCACAATGCTCCATGGCCCTTGTCATCACAATGCTCCAGAATTCTTGTCATCAAAATGTTCCATGACCGTGTCATCACAATACTCCATGACCCTTGTCATGACAATGCTCCAGAATTCTTCTCATCACAATGTTCCATGACCGTGTCAACAAAATTCTCCATAGCCACTGTCATCACAATGCTCCAGAATTCTTGTCATCACAATGTTCCATGGCCGTGTCATCACAATGCTCCATGGCCTTTTTCATCATAATGCTCCGGAATTCTTCTCATCACATTGTTCCATGACCGTGTCATCACAATGCTCCATGGCCCTTTTCAGCACAATGCTCCAGAATTCCTGTCATCACAATGTTCCATGACCATGTCATCACAATGCTCCATGGCCCTTGTCATGACAATGCTCCAGAATTCTTGTCATCACAATGTTCCATGGCCGTGTCATCACAATATTCCATGGCCCTTGTCATCATAATGCTCCAGAATTCTTGTCATCCCAATGTTCCATGACCGTGTCATCACAATGCTCCATGGCCCTTGTCATGACAATGCTCCAGAATTCCTGTCATCACAATGTTCCATGACCGTGTCATCACAATGCTCCATGGCCCTTGTCATCACAATGCTCCAGAATTCTTCTCATCACAATGTTCCATGACCGTGTCATCACAATGCTCCATGGCCACTGTCATCACAATGCGCCAGAATTCTTGTCATCACAATGTTCCATGACCGTGTCATCACAATGCTCCATGGCCCTTGTCATGACAATGCTCCAGAATTCTTCTCATCACAATGTTCCATGACAGTGTCATCACAATGCTCTATGGCCATTGTCATCACAATGCTCCATAATTCTTGTCATCACAATGTTCCATGGCCGTGTCATCACAATGCTCCATTGCCCTTGTCATCATAATGCTCCAGAATTCTTGTCATCACAATGTTCCATGGCCGTGTCATCACAGTGCTCCATGGCCCTTGTCAGCACAATGTTCCATGACACTTTTTGTCACAATACTCCATGACCACTGTCATCACAGAGTTTTCTGCCCATATCATCACAATGTTCCTTGTCACCTTTAATCACAATGCTCCATGCCCTTTCATCACAATGCTCCAGAAATCTTGTCATCGCTATGTTCCATGACCATGTCATCACAATGGTCCATGGCCCTTGTCAGCAGAATGCTCGAGAATTCCTGTCATCACAATGTTCCATGACCGTGTCCTCACAATGTTACATGACCCTGGTCATCACAGTTCTCCATGACCTTTGTCATCACAATGCTCTATGTCGCTTTTCATCACAATTCTCAATGACCACTTTAATCACTATGCTCGCTGACCATTTTCGTCATATTTCTCTAGTGTCATTACAATACCCCATGGCCCCTTTCTTCACAATGCTCCATGATGCCTGTCATCACAATGCTCCATGGCTTTTGTTATCACAAAGCTCCAGGACCAGTTTCATCACAGTTCTCCATCCCCTTTTTCATCATGGTGCACAATGAAACCTTTCATTAAAATGCTCCATGACACTAGTCATCACAATACTCCATGGCCTTTATCGTCACAATGCTCCCATGCACTTTTCATCACGATGTTCCATGAATACTTTCATCACATTGCTCCATGACCATTGTCATCACAATAGTCCATAACCTTGTCAACACAATGCTGCATAATCCCTGTCATCACAATTCTCCATGACTGCTGTCATCACAATAATCCAGGCCAATTTTCATCACAGTGCTTCATGCCCCCAGTCATCACAGTGCTCCATGATACCTTTCATCACAATTCCTAGATGATCAATGTCATCACAATGCCCCATGACACTTGTCATCACAATTCGCTATGACCCTTGTCATCACAACACTCGATGAACCGTGTCATCACAGTGTTCCAGGACACATGTCATCACAATGATCCATGTCTACTTCCATCACAATGCTCCAATACCCCTGTCATCACAATGCTCCATGGCCCCTGTTATCATATTGCTCCATGATCTCTTTCATCACAATGCTCCATGACCACTGTCATCATCACCATGCCTCATAACGGCTCTCATCTCAATGCTCCATGGCCCGTTTCATCACAATGCTCCATGAACCCTGTCATCACAATGTACCCTGCCCTTTTCATCACAAAGCTCCGTGGGCCCTGTCATCACAATGCTCCATGCCCTTGTCATCAAAATGCTCCAGAACTCTTGTCATCATCATGCTCCATGCCAATGTCATCAAAATGCCCCATGACACTTTTCATCACAATGCTCCATGGCCTTTGTCATCACAATGTTCCATGGCCCCTGTCATCACAGTGCTCCATGATACCTTTCATCGCAAATCTAGATGACCACTGTCATCACAATGCCCCATGACAGATGTCATCACAATTCGCCATGGTCCTTGTCATCACAATGCTCCATGAACCGTGTCATCACAAGGTTCCAGGACACTTGTCATCACAATGATCCAAGATCACATTCTTCACAGTGCTCCATGAAACCTGTCATCTCAATGCTCCATAGCCTTTGAATTCACAATGCTCCATGGCCCCTGTAATCACAATGCTCCATGACGCCTTTCATCACAATGCTCCAAGACCGCTGTCAACACAATGCCCCATGATGCCTGCCATCACAAATCTCCATGGCCTCTCTTACCAAAGAGCTCCATGATCCCTGTCGGCACAATGTTCCATGACAGTTTTCGTCACAATACTCCATGTCCTGTCTCATCACAGAGTTCTCTGCCAATATCATCACAATATTCCTTGTCACCTTTAATCACAATGCCCGATACCCTTTCACAACAATGCTCCAGAAATCTTGTCATCGCAATGTTCCTTGACCGTGTCATCACAATTCTCCATGAACCTTGTCATCACAATTCTCCAGAATTCTTGTCATCACAATGTTCCATGGCCGTGTCATCACAATGCTCCATGGCCCTTGTCATGACAATGCTCCAGAATTCTTCTCATCACAATGTTCCATGACCGTGTCATCACAATGCTCCATGGCCATTGTTATCACAATGAGCCATAATTCTTGTCATCACAATGTTCCATGGCCGTGTCATCACAATGATCCATTGCCCTTGTCATCATAATGCTCCAGAATTCTTGTCATCACAATGTTCCATGACCGTATCATCACAATGCTCCATGGCCCTTGTCAGCCCAATGCTCCAGAATTCTTGTCATCACAATGTTCCATGGCCCTGTCATCAAAATGCTCCATGTCCCTTGTCATCATAATGCTCCAGAATTCTTGTCATCACAATGATCCATGACCGTGTCATCACAGTGCTCCATGGCCCTTGTCAGCACAATGTTCCATGACACTTTTTGTCACAATACTCCATGACCACTGTCATCACAGAGTTTTCTGCCCATATCATCACAATGTTCCTTGTCACCTTTAATCACAATGCTCCATGCCCTTTCATCACAATGCTCCAGAAAACTTGTCATCGCAATGTTCCATGACTATGTCATCACAATGGTCCATGGCCCTTGTCAGGAGAATGCTCGAGAATTACTGTCATCACAATGTTCCATGACCGTGTCATCACAATGTTACATGACCCTGGTCATCACAGTTCTCCATGACCTTTGTCATCACAATGCTCTATGTCGCTTTTCATCACAATTCTCAATGACCACTTTAATCACTATGCTCGCTGACCATTTTCATCATATTTCTCTAGTGTCATTACAATACCCCATGGCCCCTTTCTTCACAATGCTCCATGATGCCTGTCATCACAATGCTCCATGGCTTTTGTTATCACAATGCTCCAGGACCAGTTTCATCACAATTCTCCATCCCCTTTGTCATCATGGTGCACAATGAAACCTTTCATTAAAATGCTCCATGACACTAGTCATCAAAATACTCCATGGCCTTTATCGTCACAATGCTCCCATGCACTTTTCATCACGATGTTCCATGAATACTTTCATCACATTGCTCCATGACCATTGTCATCACAATAGTCCATACCCTTGTCAACACAATGCTGCATAATCCCTGTCATCACAATTCTCCATGACTGCTGTCATCACAATAATCCAGGACAATTTTCATCACAGTGCTTCATGCCCCCAGTCATCACAGTGCTCCATGATACCTTTCATCACAATTCCTAGATGATCAATGTCACACAATGCCCCATGACACTTGTCATCACAATTCGCTATGACCCTTGTCATCACAATACTCGATGAACCGTGTCATCACAGTGTTCCAGGACACATGTCATCACAATGATCCATGTCTACTTCCATCACAATGCTCCAATACCCCTGTCATCACAATGCTCCATGGCCCCTGTTATCATATTGCTCCATGATCTCTTTCATCACAATGCTCCATGACCACTGTCATCACCATGCCTCATAACGGATCTCATCTCAATGCTCCATGGCCCCTTTCATCACAATGCTCCATGAACCCTGTCATCACAATGTACCCTGCCCTTTTCATCACAAAACTCTGTGGGCACTGTCATCACAATGCTCCATGCCCTTGTCATCAAAATGCTTCAGAACTCTTGTCATCATAATGCTCCATGCCAATGTCATCAAAATGCCCCATGACACTTGTCATCACAATGCTCCATGGCCTTTGTCATCACAATGTTCCATGGCCCCTGTCATCACAGTGCTCCATGATACCTTTCATCACAATTCTAGATGACCACTGTCATCACAACGCCCCATGACAGAACTCATCACAATTCACCATGGTCCTTGTCATCACAATGCTCCATGAACCGTGTCATCACAAGGTTCCAGGACACTTGTCATCACAATGATCCAAGATCACATTCATCACAGTGCTCCATGAAACCTGTCATCTCAATGCTCCATAGCCTTTGAATTCACAATGCTCCATGGCCCCTCTAATCACAATTCTCCATGACGCCTTTCATCCCAATGCTCCAAGACCGCTGTCAACACAATGCCCCATGATGCCTGCCATCACAAATCTCCATGGCCTCTCTTACCAAAGAGCTCCATGATCCCTGTCAGCACAATGTTCCATGACAGTTTTCGTCAAAATACTCCATGTCCTATCTCATGACAGAGTTCTCTGCCCATATCATCACAATGTTCCTTGTCACCTTTAATCACAATACTCCATACCCTTTCACCACAATACTCCAGAAATCTTGTCATCGCAATGTTCCTTGACCGTGTCATCACATTTCTCCATGAACCTTGTCATCACAATTCTCCAGAATTCTTGTCATCACAATGTTCCATGGCCGTGTCATCACAATGTTCCATGGCCCTTGTCAGCACAATGCTCCAGAATTCTTCTCATCACAATGTTCCATGACCGTGTCATCACAATGCTCCATGGCCCTTGTCAGCACAATGCTCCAGAATTCTTCTCATCACAATGTTCCATGACCGTGTCATCACAATGTTCCATGGCCCTTGTCATCACAATGCTCCAGAATTCTTGTCATCACAATGTTCCATGACCGTGTCATCACAATGCTCCATGGCCCTTTTCATCACAATGCTCCAGAATTCTTCTCATCACAAGGTTACATGACCGTGTCAACAAAATGCTCCATGGCCACTGTCATTACAAGCTCCAGAATTCTTGTCATCACAATGTTCCATGGCCGTGTCATCACAATGCTCCATGGCCCTTGTCATCATAATGCTCCAGAATTCTTGTAATTACTATATTCCATGAACGTGTCATCACAATGCTCTATGGCGCTTGTCATCAGAATGCTACAGAATTCTTGTCATCACAATGTTCCATGACCGTGTCATCACAATGCTCCATGGCCCTTGTCAGCACAATGCTCCAGAATTCTTGTCATCACAATGTTCCATGACCGTGTCAAGAAAATGCTCCATGGCCACTGTCATCACAATGCTCCAGAATTCTTCTCATCACAATGTTCCATGACCGTATCATAACAATGCTCCATGGCCCTTGTCAGCACAATGCTCCAGAATTCTTCTCATCACAATGTTCCATGACCGTGTCATCACAATGCTCCATGGCCCTTGTCATCACAATGCTCCAGAATTCTTGTCATCACAATGTTCCATGACCGTGTCATCACAATGCTCCATGGCCATTGTCATCACAGTGCTCCCGAATTCTTCTCATCACAATGTTCCATGGCCCTGTCATCACAATGCCCCATGGCCCTTGTCATCATAATGCTCCAGAATACTTGTCATCAAAATGTTCCATGACCATGTCATCACAATGCTCCATGTCCATTGTCATCACAATGCTCCCGAATTCTTGTCATCACAATGTTCCATGGCCCTGTCATCACAATGCTCCATGGCCCTTGTCATCATAATGCTCCAGAATACTTGTCATCAAAATGTTCCATGACCGTGTCATCACAATGATCCATGGCCCTTGTCAGCACAATATTCCATGACACTTTTTCTCACAATACTCCATGACCACTGTCATCACAGAGTTTTCTGCCCATATCATCACAATGTTCCTTGTCACCTTTAATCACAATGCTCCATGCCCTTTCATCACAATGCTCCAGAGTTCTTCTCATCACAATGTTCCATGACCGTGTCATCACAATGCTCCATGGCCATTGTCATCACAATTCTCCAGAAATCTTGTCATCGCAATGTTCCATGGCCCTGTCATCACAATGCTCCATGGCCCTTGTCTTCATAATGCTCCAGAATTATTGTCATCACAATATTCCATGACCGTATCATCACAATGCTCCATGGCACTTTTCAGCACAATACTCCAGAATTCTTCTCATCAAAATGTTCCATGACCGTATCATCACAATGCTACATGACCCTGGTCATCACAGTTCTCCATGACCTTTGTCATCGCAATTCTCTATGTCGCTTTTCATCACAATTCTCAATGACCACTTTAATCACTATGCTCGCTGACCATTTTCATCATATTTCTCTAGTGTCATTACAATACCCCATGGCCCCTTTCTTCACAATGCTCCATGATGCCTGTCATCACAATGCTCCGTGGCTTTTGTTATCACAATGCTCCAGGACCAGTTTCATCACAATTCTCCATCCCCTTTCTCATCATGGTGCACAATGAAACCTTTCATTAAAATGCTCCATGACACTAGTCATCACAATACTCCATGGCCTTTATCGTCACAATGCTCCCATGCACTTTTCATCACGATGTTCCATGAATACTTTCATCATATTGCTCCATGACCATTGTCATCACAATAGTCCATACCCTTGTCAACACAATGCTGCATAATCCCTGTCATCACAATTCTCCATGACTGCTGTCATCACAATAATCCAGGACAATTTTCATCACAGTGCTTCATGCCCCCAGTCATCACAGTGCTCCATGACACCTTTCATCACAATTCCTAGATGATCAATGTCACACAATGCCCCATGACACTTGTCATCACAATTCGCTATGACCCTTGTCATCACAATACTCGATGAACCGTGTCATCACAGTGTTCCAGGACACATGTCATCACAATGATCCATGTCTACTTCCATCACAATGCTCCAATACCCCTGTCATCACAATGCTCCATGGCCCCTGTTATCATATTGCTCCATGATCTCTTTCATCACAATGCTCCATGACCACTGTCATCACCATGCCTCATAACGGATCTCATCTCAATGCTCCATGGCCCCTTTCATCACAATGCTCCATGAACCCTGTCATCACAATGTACCCTGCCCTTTTCATCACAAAACTCTGTGGGCCCTGTCATCACAATGCTCCATGCCCTTGTCATCAAAATGCTTCAGAACTCTTGTCATCATAATGCTCCATGCCAATGTCATCAAAATGCCCCATGACACTTGTCATCACAATGCTCCATGGCCTTTGTCATCACAATGTTCCATGGCCCCTGTCATCACAGTGCTCCATGATACCTTTCATCACAATTCTAGATGACCACTGTCATCACAACGCCCCATGACAGAAGTCATCACAATTCACCATGGTCCTTGTCATCACAATGCTCCATGAACCGTGTCATCACAAGGTTCCAGGACACTTGTCATCACAATGATCCAAGATCACATTCATCACAGTGCTCCATGAAACCTGTCATCTCAATGCTCCATAGCCTTTGAATTCACAATGCTCCATGGCCCCTCTAATCACAATTCTCCATGACGCCTTTCATCCCAATGCTCCAAGACCACTGTCAACACAATGCCCCATGATGCCTGCCATCACAAATCTCCATGGCCTCTCTTACCAAAGAGCTCCATGATCCCTGTCAGCACAATGTTCCATGACAGTTTTCGTCAAAATACTCCATGTCCTATCTCATGACAGAGTTCTCTGCCCATATCATCACAATGTTCCTTGTCACCTTTAATCACAATACTCCATACCCTTTCACCACAATACTCCAGAAATCTTGTCATCGCAATGTTCCTTGACCGTGTCATCACATTTCTCCATGAACCTTGTCATCACAATTCTCCAGAATTCTTGTCATCACAATGTTCCATGGCCGTGTCATCACAATGTTCCATGGCCCTTGTCAGCACAATGCTCCAGAATTCTTCTCATCACAATGTTCCATGACCGTGTCATCACAATGCTCCATGGCCCTTGTCAGCACAATGCTCCAGAATTCTTCTCATCACAATGTTCCATGACCGTGTCATCACAATGTTCCATGGCCCTTGTCATCACAATGCTCCAGAATTCTTGTCATCACAATGTTCCATGACCGTGTCATCACAATGCTCCATGGCCCTTTTCATCACAATGCTCCAGAATTCTTCTCATCACAAGGTTACATGACCGTGTCAACAAAATGCTCCATGGCCACTGTCATTACAAGCTCCAGAATTCTTGTCATCACAATGTTCCATGGCCGTGTCATCACAATGCTCCATGGCCCTTGTCATCATAATGCTCCAGAATTCTTGTAATTACTATATTCCATGAACGTGTCATCACAATGCTCTATGGCGCTTGTCATCAGAATGCTCCAGAATTCTTCTCATCACAATGTTCCATGACCGTATCATAACAATGCTCCATGGCCCTTGTCAGCACAATGCTCCAGAATTCTTCTCATCACAATGTTCCATGACCGTGTCATCACAATGCTCCATGGCCCTTGTCATCACAATGCTCCAGAATTCTTGTCATCACAATGTTCCATGACCGTGTCATCACAATGCTCCATGGCCATTGTCATCACAGTGCTCCCGAATTCTTCTCATCACAATGTTCCATGGCCCTGTCATCACAATGCCCCATGGCCCTTGTCATCATAATGCTCCAGAATACTTGTCATCAAAATGTTCCATGACCGTGTCATCACAATGATCCATGGCCCTTGTCAGCACAATATTCCATGACACTTTTTCTCACAATACTCCATGACCACTGTCATCACAGAGTTTTCTGCCCATATCATCACAATGTTCCTTGTCACCTTTAATCACAATGCTCCATGCCCTTTCATCACAATGCTCCAGAGTTCTTCTCATCACAATGTTCCATGACCGTGTCATCACAATGCTCCATGGCCATTGTCATCACAATTCTCCAGAAATCTTGTCATCGCAATGTTCCATGGCCCTGTCATCACAATGCTCCATGGCCCTTGTCTTCATAATGCTCCAGAATTATTGTCATCACAATATTCCATGACCGTATCATCACAATGCTCCATGGCACTTTTCAGCACAATACTCCAGAATTCTTCTCATCAAAATGTTCCATGACCGTATCATCACAATGCTACATGACCCTGGTCATCACAGTTCTCCATGACCTTTGTCATCGCAATTCTCTATGTCGCTTTTCATCACAATTCTCAATGACCACTTTAATCACTATGCTCGCTGACCATTTTCATCATATTTCTCTAGTGTCATTACAATACCCCATGGCCCCTTTCTTCACAATGCTCCATGATGCCTGTCATCACAATGCTCCGTGGCTTTTGTTATCACAATGCTCCAGGACCAGTTTCATCACAATTCTCCATCCCCTTTCTCATCATGGTGCACAATGAAACCTTTCATTAAAATGCTCCATGACACTAGTCATCACAATACTCCATGGCCTTTATCGTCACAATGCTCCCATGCACTTTTCATCACGATGTTCCATGAATACTTTCATCATATTGCTCCATGACCATTGTCATCACAATAGTCCATACCCTTGTCAACACAATGCTGCATAATCCCTGTCATCACAATTCTCCATGACTGCTGTCATCACAATAATCCAGGACAATTTTCATCACAGTGCTTCATGCCCCCAGTCATCACAGTGCTCCATGACACCTTTCATCACAATTCCTAGATGATCAATGTCACACAATGCCCCATGACACTTGTCATCACAATTCGCTATGACCCTTGTCATCACAATACTCGATGAACCGTGTCATCACAGTGTTCCAGGACACATGTCATCACAATGATCCATATCTACTTCCATCACAATGCTCCAATACCCCTGTCATCACAATGCTCCATGGCCCCTGTTATCATATTGCTCCATGATCTCTTTCATCACAATGCTCCATGACCACTGTCATCACCATGCCTCATAACGGCTCTCATCTCAATGCTCCATGGCCCCTTTCATCACAATGCTCCATGAACCCTGTCATCACAATGTACCCTGCCCTTTTCATCACAAAGCTCCGTGGGCCCTGTCATCACAATGCTCCATGCCCTTGTCATCAAAATGCTCCAGAACACTTGTCATCATAATGCTCCATGCCAATGTCATCAAAATGCCCCATGACACTTGTCATCACAATGCTCCATGGCCTTTGTCATCACAATGTTCCATGGCCCCTGTCATCACAGTGCTCCATGATACCTTTCATCACAATTCTAGATGACCACTGTCATCACAACGCCCCATGACAGAAGTCATCACAATTCACCATGGTCCTTGTCATCACAATGCTCCATGAACCGTGTCATCACAAGGTTCCAGGACACTTGTCATCACAATGATCCAAGATCACATTCATCACAGTGCTCCATGAAACCTGTCATCTCAATACTCCATAGCCTTTGAATTCACAATGCTCCATGGCCCCTCTAATCACAATTCTCCATGACGCCTTTCATCCCAATGCTCCAAGACCGCTGTCAACACAATGCCCCATGATGCCTGCCATCACAAATCTCCATGGCCTCTCTTACCAAAGAGCTCCATGATCCCTGTCAGCACAATGTTCCATGACAGTTTTCGTCAAAATACTCCATGTCCTATCTCATCACAGAGTTCTCTGCCCATATCATCACAATGTTCCTTGTCACCTTTAATCACAATACTCCATACCCTTTCACCACAATACTCCAGAAATCTTGTCATCGCAATGTTCCTTGACCGTGTCATCACATTTCTCCATGAAACTTGTCATCACAATTCTCCAGAATTCTTGTCATCACAATGTTCCATGGCCGTGTCATCACAATGCTCCATGGCCCTTGTCAGCACAATGCTCCAGAATTCTTCTCATCACAATGTTCCATGACCGTGTCATCACAATGCTCCATGGCCCTTGTCAGCACAATGCTCCAGAATTCTTCTCATCACAATGTTCCATGACCGTGTCATCACAATGTTCCATGGCCCTTGTCATCACAATGCTCCAGAATTCTTCTCATCACAAGGTTACATGACAGTGTCAACAAAATGCTCCATGGCCACTGTCATTACAAGCTCCAGAATTCTTGTCATCACAATGTTCCATGGCCGTGTCATCACAATGCTCCATGGCCCTTGTCATCATAATTCTCCAGAATTCTTGTAATTACTATATTCCATGAACGTGTCATCACAATGCTCTATGGCGCTTGTCATCAGAATGCTACAGAATTCTTGTCATCACAATATTCCATGACCGTGTCATCACAATGCTCCATCGCCTTTGTCATCAGAATGCTCCAGAATACTTGTCATCACAATGTTCCATGACCGTGTCATCACAATGCTCCATGGCCCTTGTCAGCACAATGCTCCAGAATTCTTGTCATCACAATGTTCCATGACCGTGTCATCACAATGCTCCATGGCCCTTGTCATGACAATGCTCCAGAATTCTTCTCATCACAATGTTCCATGACCGTGTCATCACAATGCTCCATGGCCATTGTCATCACAGTGCTCCCGAATTCTTCTCATCACAATGTTCCATGACCGTGTCATCACAATGCCCCATGGCCCTTGTCATGACAATGCTCCAGAATTCTTCTCATAACAATGTTCCATGACCATGTCATCACAATGCTCCATGTCCATTGTAATCACAATGCTCCCGAATTCTTGTCATCACAATGTTCCATGGCCCTGTCATCACAATGCTCCATGGCCCTTGTCATCATAATGCTCCAGAATACTTGTCATCAAAATGTTCCATGACCGTGTCATCACAATGATCCATGGCCCTTGTCAGCACAATATTCCATGACACTTTTTCTCACAATACTCCATGACCACTGTCATCACAGAGTTTTCTGCCCATATCATCACAATGTTCCTTGTCACCTTTAATCACAATGCTCCATGCCCTTTCATCACAATGCTCCAGAGTTCTTCTCATCACAATGTTCCATGACCGTGTCATCACAATGCTCCATGGCCATTGTCATCACAATTCTCCAGAAATCTTGTCATCGCAATGTTCCATGGCCCTGTCATCACAATGCTCCATGGCCCTTGTCTTCATAATGCTCCAGAATTATTGTCATCACAATATTCCATGACCGTATCATCACAATGCTCCATGGCACTTTTCAGCACAATACTCCAGAATTCTTCTCATCAAAATGTTCCATGACCGTATCATCACAATGCTACATGACCCTGGTCATCACAGTTCTCCATGACCTTTGTCATCGCAATTCTCTATGTCGCTTTTCATCACAATTCTCAATGACCACTTTAATCACTATGCTCGCTGACCATTTTCATCATATTTCTCTAGTGTCATTACAATACCCCATGGCCCCTTTCTTCACAATGCTCCATGATGCCTGTCATCACAATGCTCCATGATGCCTGTCATCACAATGCTCCGTGGCTTTTGTTATCACAATGCTCCAGGACCAGTTTCATCACAATTCTCCATCCCCTTTCTCATCATGGTGCACAATGAAACCTTTCATTAAAATGCTCCATGACACTAGTCATCACAATACTCCATGGCCTTTATCGTCATAATGCTCCCATGCACTTTTCATCACGATGTTCCATGAATACTTTCATCATATTGCTCCATGACCATTGTCATCACAATAGTCCATACCCTTGTCAACACAATGCTGCATAATCCCTGTCATCACAATTCTCCATGACTGCTGTCATCACAATAATCCAGGACAATTTTCATCACAGTGCTTCATGCCCCCAGTCATCAGAGTGCTCCATGACACCTTTCATCACAATTCCTAGATGATCAATGTCACACAATGCCCCATGACACTTGTCATCACAATTCGCTATGACCCTTGTCATCACAATACTCGATGAACCGTGTCATCACAGTGTTCCAGGACACATGTCATCACAATGATCCATATCTACTTCCATCACAATGCTCCAATACCCCTGTCATCACAATGCTCCATGGCCCCTGTTATCATATTGCTCCATGATCTCTTTCATCACAATGCTCCATGACCACTGTCATCACCATGCCTCATAACGGCTCTCATCTCAATGCTCCATGGCCAATTTCATCACAATGCTCCATGAACCCTGTCATCACAATGTACCCTGCCCTTTTCATCACAAAGCTCCGTGGGCCCTGTCATCACAATGCTCCATGCCCTTGTCATCAAAATGCTCCAGAACACTTGTCATCATAATGCTCCATGACAATGTCATCAAAATGCCCCATGACACTTGTCATCACAATGCTCCATGGCCTTTGTCATCACAATGTTCCATGGCCCCTGTCATCACAGTGCTCCATGATACCTTTCATCACAATTCTAGATGACCACTGTCATCACAACGCCCCATGACAGAAGTCATCACAATTCACCATGGTCCTTGTCATCACAATGCTCCATGAACCGTGTCATCACAAGGTTCCAGGACACTTGTCATCACAATGATCCAAGATCACATTCATCACAGTGCTCCATGAAACCTGTCATCTCAATACTCCATAGCCTTTGAATTCACAATGCTCCATGGCCCCTCTAATCACAATTCTCCATGACGCCTTTCATCCCAATGCTCCAAGACCGCTGTCAACACAATGCCCCATGATGCCTGCCATCACAAATCTCCATGGCCTCTCTTACCAAAGAGCTCCATGATCCCTGTCAGCACAATGTTCCATGACAGTTTTCGTCAAAATACTCCATGTCCTATCTCATCACAGAGTTCTCTGCCCATATCATCACAATGTTCCTTGTCACCTTTAATCACAATACTCCATACCCTTTCACCACAATACTCCAGAAATCTTGTCATCGCAATGTTCCTTGACCGTGTCATCACATTTCTCCATGAAACTTGTCATCACAATTCTCCAGAATTCTTGTCATCACAATGTTCCATGGCCGTGTCATCACAATGCTCCATGGCCCTTGTCAGCACAATGCTCCAGAATTCTTCTCATCACAATGTTCCATGACCGTGTCATCACAATGCTCCATGGCCCTTGTCAGCACAATGCTCCAGAATTCTTCTCATCACAATGTTCCATGACCGTGTCATCACAATGTTCCATGGCCCTTGTCATCACAATGCTCCAGAATTCTTGTCATCACAATGTTCCATGACCGTGTCATCACAATGCTCCATGGCCCTTTTCATCACAATGCTCCAGAATTCTTCTCATCACAAGGTTACATGACCGTGTCAACAAAATGCTCCATGGCCACTGTCATTACAAGCTCCAGAATTCTTGTCATCACAATGTTCCATGGCCGTGTCATCACAATGCTCCATGGCCCTTGTCATCATAATTCTCCAGAATTCTTGTAATTACTATATTCCATGAACGTGTCATCACAATGCTCTATGGCGCTTGTCATCAGAATGCTACAGAATTCTTGTCATCACAATATTCCATGACCGTGTCATCACAATGCTCCATCGCCTTTGTCATCAGAATGCTCCAGAATACTTGTCATCACAATGTTCCATGACCGTGTCATCACAATGCTCCATGGCCCTTGTCAGCACAATGCTCCAGAATTCTTGTCATCACAATGTTCCATGACCGTGTCATCACAATGCTCCATGGCCCTTGTCATGACAATGCTCCAGAATTCTTCTCATCACAATGTTCCATGACCGTGTCATCACAATGCTCCATGGCCATTGTCATCACAGTGCTACCGATTTCTTCTCATCACAATGTTCCATGACCGTGTCATCACAATGCCCCATGGCCCTTGTCATGACAATGCTCCAGAATTCTTCTCATAACAATGTTCCATGACCATGTCATCACAATGCTCCATGTCCATTGTCATCACAATGCTCCCGAATTCTTGTCATCACAATGTTCCATGGCCCTGTCATCACAATGCTCCATGGCCCTTGTCATCATAATGCTCCAGAATACTTGTCATCAAAATGTTCCATGACCGTGTCATCACAATGATCCATGGCCCTTGTCAGCACAATATTCCATGACACTTTTTGTCACAATACTCCATGACCACTGTCATCACAGAGTTTTCTGC
The DNA here is from genome assembly GCF_949987535.1 of Balaenoptera acutorostrata. NCBI lineage: Eukaryota > Metazoa > Chordata > Mammalia > Artiodactyla > Balaenopteridae > Balaenoptera > Balaenoptera acutorostrata. The sequence goes on from NW_026646181.1 coordinate 403,914, forward strand.
CCATATCATCACAATGTTCCTTGTCACCTTTAATCACAATGCTCCATGCCCTTTCATCACAATGCTCCAGAGTTCTTCTCATCACAATGTTCCATGACCGTGTCATCACAATGCTCCATGGCCATTGTCATCACAATTCTCCAGAAATCTTGTCATCACAATGTTCCATGGCCTTGTCATCACAATGCTCCATGGCCCTTGTCTTCATAATGCTCCAGAATTATTGTCATCACAATATTCCATGACCGTATCATCACAATGCTCCATGGCACTTTTCAGCACAATACTCCAGAATTCTTCTCATCAAAATGTTCCATGACCGTATCATCACAATGCTACATGACCCTGGTCATCACAGTTCTCCATGACCTTTGTCATCGCAATGCTCTATGTCGCTTTTCATCACAATTCTCAATGACCACTTTAATCACTATGCTCGCTGACCATTTTCATCATATTTCTCTAGTGTCATTACAATACCCCATGGCCACTTTCTTCACAATGCTCCATGATGCCTGTCATCACAATGCTCCGTGGCTTTTGTTATCACAATGCTCCAGGACCAGTTTCATCACAATTCTCCATCCCCTTTGTCATCATGGTGCACAATGAAACCTTTCATTAAAATGCTCCATGACACTAGTCATCACAATACTCCATGGCCTTTATCGTCACAATGCTCCCATGCACTTTTCATCACGATGTTCCATGAATACTTTCATCACATTGCTCCATGACCATTGTCATCACAATAGTCCATACCCTTGTCAACACAATGCTGCATAATCCCTGTCATCACAATTCTCCATGACTGCTGTCATCACAATAATCCAGGACAATTTTCATCACAGTGCTTCATGCCCCCAGTCATCAGAGTGCTCCATGACACCTTTCATCACAATTCCTAGATGATCAATGTCACACAATGCCCCATGACACTTGTCATCACAATTC